>NC_059302.1:27252418-27317418 GCF_017591435.1 Portunus trituberculatus
CTCAGCAACACCAACCGCTGACTCCTCGCCTTGAAGCAACAATGATGCAAGACACCTTGGCCATCACCGTTACAAATAGAAAGCCAAACAATTCCCTTAACCTTAGTGAAACACACCAAATATTCCCCGCAGAGTAAATTAAATGTTCACATTATCCGTAGATTTCATGAAACGTCCTCTGCACACTTGATGAAATATGAGTAAGTGTGGGGAAATGGTTTGTAAGCTTCATGAAACATGTATGCATTATCCGTAGCCATGACAGAACATAATCTTTTAAGACTTATAAAAAAGGTTATTGACAATCTTTGTAAAGCAGAATATGGCATGAGTATGGCAAGTATTATTTTCGATAAGATGTGGCAAACAATCACCAGAGACTTAGTGAAACGTTATGTATGATATCCATACAATAATAATAAAAAAAAAAAAAAAAAAAAAAAGCAATGCAAAAATATCAAAATGTGATAAAAAAAAGAAAAAAAAAACATCTGCAAACTTAATAAACTACTGCAAATATTATCACTCAACACAACACAATGGAGTAAATGCTTTTCCAAAGACATGGTAGAATGCATGAACATTTGTAGATTTAAGTGAAATGTGGCAAACCTTAAAAAATTTAATTAAATGTGTCCAATACGATGTGTATGGGAAATTTTGTGAAATTTTTAGCAATACAGAAACTTATATATGCCAGTATGTCAGATTAAGACCTCAGGTAAGAAGTGCAATACATTTCCTTTTACATAATAAGTTCATGAAGCACAAATCCCAAAGTCATGAGTTGTATCATTACATATGTAAGTTACTATAATCTGTGTCATTATTTAATCATGGAAATACACAGAAGAATATTTACTCCCTTTCACTTGTATTACATGAATGAAAAATAATCTACATCAATGTGTGATTGTGATTTTGTGTGTGTAATTCACCTCGGTCGCCTGATGGTCACCCAGCCAGTTTTCCCCATTATGGAGCGAGCTCAGAGCTCATAGACCAATCTTCAGGTAGGACTGAGACCACAACACACTCCACACACCGAGAAAGCGAGATCACAACCCCTCGAGTTACACCCCGTACCTATTTACTGCTAGGTGAACAGCGGCTACACATTTAAGAGGCTTGCCCATTTGCCTCGCCGCCTCAGGGATTCGAACCCGGACCCTCTCGAGTGTGAGTCGAGCGTGCTAACCACTACACTACGCGGTGTGTGTGTGTGTGTGTGTGTGTGTGTGTGTGTGTGTGTGTGTGTGTGTGTGTGTGTGTGAAAAAATTACTTTTATCTAAATTTCAGCTTATCAGTATATACATTTTAATGACTATTCTTTGTAATTTTCTTAAGAATAGGAACAAAATTTCCCTGTAATTCCTGTCAATAAATGTCCCAAGAATAATCTACATCTCATTCTATACTAACCACACTCAGTCACACACATTCAATCCCTTCCCCCTTACCTATACAGCATCTACTCCTTTCATGTAACTCAAGCTTGTTTTCAGTTTTGTACTTTATTCATAACTTAAATTATCCAATAGGTTTGACTACTATCATCTAAAAGAACACCATTTTCTTTAGGATCACACTAGTACACACCTTACTGCTATTTTTTTCCTTGATAAATGTCTCATAACTTAATAGAATTTAGTAGTGTAGATTTCCATGAATGACCTTGCCCTTATTCATCTTTATGTGACTAGTAAGTTTCACGACATAATGTATTTAAATCACCATATAGTTACCAAAGTTATACTAGAACTTTACAAGCAAAACAAAATACCACATAAGAAAGCTATTGTTATTCTGCTGCTATTTGTCTTCATGTCTCAACTTTCATCTCATAACACTATTCTGCTTTCACAAGGCAAGACACTCAACAGCACTAATCAGACCCTTATACTGAGACACAGTGAGGGTAACAAGACAAGAGGAACAAACACCAGTCTTGTAATGGCCTTGACCAAAATGACATTGAGACACAGACAGACAAACAGTATTATCTTGCAAAACTTACTGAATCAGACAGACAACACTATACACATCGTAAGAAGTCTGAAATGCTTATCATCACTGTAAATAAGGATGATTTAAAAGAATATGAGAATCCCCATATCATAATGTGCAAAATAAGAAGATTGCAATGAGGGACCTTAGCAATGGAGTCCTCTATGCAGTTGCTGTGGAGGCTGCAGCAGATTTGGTTTCATAATTTCTTACATAACAATTTTTTCACAGTAGAATAAAACTTTTAATATAATTAAGCTCCATGGTGGTGATGGTGGTGGTGGTGGTGTGTGTGTGTGTGCATGTGTGTGTGTGTGTGTGTGTGTGTGTGTGTGTGTGTGTGTGTGTGTGTGTGTGTGTGTGTGTGTGTGTGTATGATCTGCTGCAGTCTCTGACGAGACAGCCAGACATTACCCTACGGAACGAGCTCAGAGCTCATTGTTTCCGATCTTCGGATAGGCCTGAGACCAGGCACACACCACACACCGGGACAACAAGGTCACAACTCCTCAATTTACATCCCGTACCTACTCACTGCTAGGTGGACAGGGGTTACACGTGAAAGGAGACACACCCAAATATCTCCACCCGGCCGAGGAATCGAACCCCGGTCATCTGGCTTGTGAAGCCAGCGCTCTAACCACTGAGCTACCGGGCCGTGTGTGTGTGTGTGTGTGTGTGTGTGTGTGTGTGTGTGTGTGTGTGTGTGTGTGTGTGTGTGTGTGTGTGTGTGTGTGTGTGTGTGTGTGTGTGTAGCCTCAGAATGCCAAGACACGCCAAAACAAACATGCCTTATCTTCCTGCTAAATGTTGCCATTCGATTTGGAATGTTACCTTACTATAAAATAAACTTATAAACTCTTACCATAAACTCCTCTACAAACATTTTATATTTTCATATTATTTTTCTTACTCTCTGAGAATCTAAACTAAAGCAGCATAAAAATAAATATCTTAATAAACCCCCTAAACTTTTTCTTATAGATGCAATTAACATCGTTCCTCCTGATATATACGGTACACAGTTGAATATATTGAAAAAAATAATGATAAAATAATGCTAAAGATATTGTAACAAAAAACCACCCCTGGTGACAAAATGAATGAATAAATAAATAAATAAATAAATAAATAAATATATATATATATATATATATATATATATATATATATATATATATATATATATATATATATATATATATATATATATATATATATAGGTAATGAAAATATCAACCTGGTGATAATTACCAATCATGATCAATATTAGGTCCATTTTTATCCTCATTAATAGTTCCATTAAAGAGAAATCATATGACATAATGTATGTAGTAGTAGTACTTACTTTTCATGTACGTATATTTCTCAGTCATGTCCTGAGTATTTCTTTAGTCACTCAACCTTTAGGAACAAATCATTGAAACAATATCAAAAGATTAACTAATTAATAAAACAACATCTTGCAAAGTTACAACACTGACATCCCCATCTCCTTCTTCTATACTAATGTAGTAGTACTGCACAAGTATCCTTATTAGGGCAACGCAGTACCTGCAGAAGCTTCCCAAACACCTGCTCCTTCTATCACTACTAACACCAGTGATACTCTTACATGTCAACAACCTTCACTTACTGAGCTCTCTTCAAGGGACAATATTGGCTCTGGCTACCACTAACCTACTAACCTCTCTAGTGGTACTGCCAACACACCTACTCCATTCACCCAACACTAATGCCACACATCACATCTAAGCAGTGTTCCCTTAGTAAGTGATTTATCAAAAGGCAGCACTTACTCTATAAGCTTACTTCCATGAATCCCATGAGAGAAGTTTATCAGTAAATTACAGATAAGTGTTTCAGCCTCATATTCCAACAATATCCTTTTTTTATTATTCCCTTTATCATCAGAGCACAAATATTAACTTGCACTATCTCCCTAATTGCTATGGAAACCTTACTACCATTAATATCCTAATGACCTCCCTGGTTGGCATGAAAACCTTGCTACTACAGACATGCTAATGGCTTTCCTGGGTACTATGAAAATCTTATCTGCAAGGCACCAACTGACTGTCTGAAGACTTTAACATTCTCACTTGCCTCATGTGACCACCAAGGAATGACAAGTGACTCACCCTCATCCTCATATCATACAACACTTTATGTCAATCAACATTTTCTCTGTACCTCCCTCATAAGATCAACATGAGATAAGATAACCAAGACTTCTTTTTCTCTTTTTCTCTGTGTGTGTGTGTGTGTGTGTGTGTATTTACCTAATTGTATTTACCTAATTGTAACATACGGGAAAAGAGCTATGCTCGTGTTGTCCCGTCTCCATATCTATTAATGTCCAGCTTTTTCTTAAAATCATGAATATTCCTTGCGTTGACCACTTCCACGTCTAAACTATTCCATGCTTCCACCCTTCTATGAGGAAGCTATATTTTTCACATCTCTCCTATAAGTGGCCATTTTAGTTTTTTCCCATGCCCTCTCGACATTCTTCCATTCCACATACACAGATCTTCCCTATCCATTTTTTCCATGCCAATCATCACTCTGTATATTGCTATCAGGTCTCCCCTTTCTTCTGTTTTCCAGGGTTGGAAGTTGCATTCTTTTCAGTCTGTCTTCATAAGTCAAATCTCTTAAGTCAGGCACCATTTTCGTTGCAGCCCTCTGTACTTTCTCTAGTTTCCTTATGTGTTTCTTTAAGTTCGAGCCCACTGTATTGTTGCATATTCAAGCCTCGGTCTTATCATTGCAGTAATTATTTTCTTCATCATTTCTTCATCTAGATATACGAACGCCACTCTTATGTTCCTCAATAAGTTCAATACTTCTCCAATTATTTTGTTTATATGTCTCTCTGGCGATAGGTGTGTGTGTGTGTGTGTGTGTGTGTGTGTGTGTGTGTGTGTGTGTGTGTGTGTGTGTGTCTAACTGCCACACTATCTCTCTCTCTCTCTCTCTCTCTCTCTCTCTCTCTACAACAACAACAACAACAACAACAACAACAACAACAACAACAACAACAATAATAATAATAATAATAATAATAATAATAGTAATAGTAATAATCTAATAATAATAACAATGGTAATAATGATAATAATGATAACAACAACAACAATAATAAGCATAATAATAATAATAATAATAATAATAATAATAATAATAATAATAATAATAATATGTAATAACAAAAACAACAACAACAATAATAAATTATTTCCAAAATATTGATTGAAAGAGTATTCACCATTCTTACCACTATTCATATCTCCAAAGAACACGACTCAAATACCTATCAAATGAGGACAAAAATAAATAATGTCACTTCCAATAAATACACCAAAACTTATAAGAAGGTAAGGTTTAATGTTGACAACCCAACCTTCAAAGGAAAAAAATAATATAATTTGCTAGGCATATCATGGCTTGACAAAAAATGAATAAACACAATTTTTTTATTATCTATCAGAACTAGCATATACATTGGTGCCATTTCTCAATGATCAACAATGTAAACTAACCAATAATTCCAGTGAGGAGTAAGAAAGCATACCCAAGCCTTAAAAAATATATAACTTCCACAATTTAAATACTACAGCTGTATAGAAACAAATCATTAACTTCAGTTTCTTTATGATCTCTCCTCTTTTAAATACATCCAACTATTCATTTACATATCTGTATGTAATCACTCTGTCATGGTGCACAGGTATGATGGAGGCTGGATCTAGATCAGCACATGTTTATACAGGAATCAGGAAAGCATAGTGTTATTCCAACCACTCTCAACAGCTTAACTTCTATGTATCCCACTATTCTTCTTTATTTTTCATTTCCCTATTGCGATCCAATTATCCTGAATTACCTTGTCCTCGAGGGTTAAGTCAGTACCAGCTCAAACAATGCTACAGGTGTCAGTTACTCCAGTATTCTAGCTTATAATCACCACACAATTCATTCACCTATCCAGATCTGTCATGCTGCACTGGTGTAATGATGTCATGTCTGTAGCAGCTCACACAAAGCCACAGGAGTCAGGAAGGCACACCAGCTGACTGGTGAGCATTGTGTTACTTAAGCCTTCCCTCCCTATTATCCTACCAGGTCATGGGGTACACTATGTAAGAAATTAAAGGTGAAGAGGTAAACACTACTCCAGGAATCCTCACGACCACAAATAACTGGACCGGTGCTACGTGGCAGCTACATAGTTCGTGAATAATAGGGAAAGACTACTAAGACCATTTAAAACATATGATTAACGAATAACATTATTGTCAGTCACTTAATCGTTTCAATTCATGTCACACCAGTTAATAACAAGGATATTGGTGATGTGTGTGAAAGAAAGGCTGTTGACCTCATAAGCATTTAATTTATATCACTGAACTGAATAAGCACAATAAAACTAACCAATACACTGACATTTATTTGGAAAATGACGCAGAATGACGCCCCACAAACCTGTTCCCTCATATTACTCCTGTTATCTTTATCTTTATAGCCTGTCACGCCGCAAAACTACACCCTACCCGTAGAATGTTCCCTATTCCACAAACACACACTACTCTCCTAGTGGCTTTCATTGAGAATTAACCCGAAATATGGTAAAGAACAGCCAGGTACTCACTGTTGGTCTCGGTGACCTTGGCAGCTGTCCTCGTCTGCTACTAGTCTTTTTCGTCTCCACTTCATATATTCGGTCTTTCCTCGTATGTTGTTGAGGAAAGCTGCAAATATTTAATGTCTATTATTAGGATTTATTTCAATTGGTTTTTAGTTGTGTGTATGAAAAAAAAAATTTCAGTACATATTTTTCTGCTGATACCAACATACTCATAATCACTTCTAAATTTCGACTCCTTCCGATGACTTAGGATAAAAATAAAATTTAATTGTTCAATTCTCCATCAAGTACTCCCAATTCTTTTAGAAATTCGATTTAACGCTGGACGTTATCTGCTGCAGGGAAACAATCATTATATCCAGATTATGTTTCAGATTTTTTGCAAATGCATTAGTCTCAAAATTTTTTTTAATTATAGCTGTATTAGAAGTTAGATGCTAATAAAGTCTGCTGGTTAATAATTCTATGTCATGTTAAGGCAGGCAACCCAAGATCCGCCTGCCGTCATCCAGAGCGTCACCTCGCAGTAAACAAATTGATCGGCGTGGTCGTCATGGAGGAGAAAGGTAGGAGGAATCTTAACATAAGCTACAGTCTTTTACCATCCATTGATGCCAGCATATACTATAGTAAATACACAACGGACCAGCATATCACAAACACGTGTTTAATGCGGCATGGAGAAACAGGACGCTAGGAATGCCGTGTCTATCTAACTGCTAGACTTTTCTCATATGCATTGACTTTTATACCCGCCCGGTTCTGTCAAGAATGGTGTGAGTCTTGATATAAGCTACAGTTTTCACCATCAATTGGTGTCATTTTATACTAAACCAAACACACGAAGGAACAACTTGCAAGCACGTGTTTGATGCGGCACAGATGAGTGGGAGGCTGGGAATGTATGTGAACCTTGATGGCAGTGACAAATGTCCATCACTGTGCTTTTACTCTTGATTAAATGTGATGTAGGACTCGACGGTAATTATTTATAGTACGTCCGCCTCCCCTTTCCGCACCATCCACCTCCCATCCCCTAAATAAGCTTGGAGGCATGTTGAGAATCGGAGGTTTTGGCTGGAGGACAAAATATGAGGGAATTTCGCATAATATGTTTTTTTTTTTTTTTAATGCAGCCTATTCTGGCAGGTGGCTGGCCCCCCCACTCAAGTCCCCTCTGCGAAGATATTAACATGATTTTGACCTAACGTAATGAAATGCCTAAAAAGTTACACTACTAAGCTTTATTAGTGAAGTGAAGAGGTTCTCTTGGTGATGGAAATGCGTACAACTTTGGAGCGTTGTTAACAAACATGTGGAAGCTCTTCTTTACATCTGTATATCGCATCTGAATATTTCTTTTGCTAAATATCTTACATAGTGACTTTTCCTGCCAAAAACTGGCACTATCCACTTCACTTCAGTCCACTGAGTAGTCATATTAACAAATGACAGTGAGCCTTTATCGTATTGCCTGATTTGTCCCATAAAACAAAAGAAAACTGTGACTGAACTACCATGGAGAGCTGTAGATACCATGATATCCTAATATCCTGCTACCCACAAATCCCAGTTATAAACACGAGATAATCATTTCAATGTTTGCTCTTGATTGGTGCACAGTTCACAAGACTTAGTAAGTCTCAAATTTCTGCCACACTTCTGAGTGACATTACAGATATACCACACACTTTGTCTTGTTTGTGGTAAGGTTACCAATCCCTCTATATGATATGTAAATATAGTGCTTGTATCTGACACAGCTGTATTATAAAAGATTTACCAACTTGACTTCTTGACTGCAGTAGAAAAGTTTTTTTTTTTTTTTTTTTTTTTTTTTTATAGACCTATAGCATCTGTAGACATACATGAAGAGTATATGTGGGAAGCGCTGTTCAACTTCTGCCCATTAGTGGTGCAGGCAATTTTATTTATAGTGGCCCCCATATTAGGGCCCATATCACCACCCAAGCACATCTTTGGTGTAACCACCTAGAATCTGGGTATCATGGTGACATGTAAGTACCTTTAATCCACTCGGCAAATGGCATCACTTCAAAGCGGTACATGGTGGGATTTGAACCTACGTGTGAACGTCTGCTCGATCCCATGCTCACCACCTACGTCACCATATCTAACTTGGAAATACTGACTAATTATGATGTTTTGGGTAAGTTACATAATATTTAGGTCATTCTTTGTAATAGGACTGCCATACTGTTTCCCTATTCTGTTAGTCCCAGGATGGTACCTCAACAGAGTACTTGGTTTTAGCATTTTGGAACCGTTACCCTGAGTGGATGCCCTTCCTACCCTCAGACCATAGCTAGGATTCGAACCCATGTGCTTGAGTACCATGTGTCCCACTAAGCACACGTTGCCCTGCTGTACCACAGTGCCCCAAAAAGTCTAAGGATGATATGCTATACACATTTCGAAAATAGATAATTACTGGCCTAACCTGGAGAAGCTCTCATTGGCTGAACAAAAGAGATATAATGAGCATGTGCCATTCCATGCTGGTAGCCAACATACTGATGCATGCAGTAGTGATTAAGCCAGAGTAGGCTTGAGAGTGATGCAGAGCTCACTAGATTGGTAGAAAATACAAGACTTAATACATTCTTGGAAACCAGAGCTATCACAGGTATATCAGTTACATTTCAATAAAGATTTCTGCACTTACAGCAAGCCCACAGTGTCCCCTACTTGATATGTAGCTTATATTACTGCACATGACACAAACTTATTTCAAAGAATAATCCCCATTTATTTTAAGATTATGGATAGGAGCTATGATTATGTGAAAAAGATCTTAGCTTATTCAGTTTTATCTATATGATTAAGGAGTCAGCAGTGAAATTAAGAAAGTGAATTAGTTTAAACGTAATCTAACCTAGTTCTTAGATGAAAATGCTTATATAATTTCATTATTAGCTATCCTCCTTTTATTGGCATCCTTTAAACTAGACATATAAATATATATATATATATATATATATATATATATATATATATATATATATATATATATATATATATATATATATATATATATATATATATATATATATATATATATATATATATATATATATATATATATATATATATATATATATATATATATATATATATACCAAAGACACACTGGGGATATATTGTTCATTATCCTTCTTTGAATGAGATGGTTATTTACCAGGTCAACTTCCAATAGTGGTTCCTGTTTTCTGTAACATCCATATGGAATTCATAGTTTTCCTTATTAATGTAAGTGCATTGTGCCTTGACAGCTGGAAAAGTATCAGTGGATGATGTCATGGTAAATCAAAATGTGTATCAGGTTAATAGACACATTTGGTTAATTTCATATGACTTCACTCATATAAAACAGTTAAATAAAAACTTCATAATATAATGTAACATAAAAATCTGTACATATTCAAAGATTTCTGATGTACTGATTTAATAAGTTTGCTTATTTATTTTGTAATTAAGAGGAAGTATGATAATTATTAAGTATTTCATTTATCGTCTTTTGCATTCATTGAAATGAGATTGTTCCATAACATAATACATCCCAGTACATACCTATTTCCTTCCAGGAAAGGACTATGAGGAGCGGAGGGGCCGAGGACGTGGGAGGGGTCGAGGCCGGCCCAGAGGACGAGCCAAAGCTCCACCCAGGGGATTGCGTGTTCGGAAAAGGAATATGGTGAAACATTTATTTCTTGGCCTTTATCTGAATACCAAGTGAAAGAAAGTATTTCAAATCTTACTTGTCTCAAGATAGCAATTAAAGGCACTAGCAAAAGCATCTCTGAATAGCACCATCCTCATTCTGACTGTAATGTTAATTGCAGATTGAAAGCGAGGAGGAAGAGGAAGAGCCAACACCTGATGAGAACGACCCACCAAAAGCAAAGCAGTGTTAGCATTACTTGTAGATATTTTTTCATTTGTATTGAATTGCATGATTATTTCTTCATAGTTCATACTGAAGTAAATTATAATAATAATTACATACAAAACAATAACATAACTCTAACTCTGTATTTAGATGACCAGGACTGTGACATCTCATCCCTGGAAGCACCCACCTTTACTACACTGGACCGAGGACCACCAGCACCTATGCTGCGCCTCTCCTGGGACCACCCTGTCAATCTCATTGGAGAAAAAGTGCTTTCACCACGTATCCACATTTGTGATTCGTGCAACAAGCCTATCCTTATCTATGGCAGAATGGTATATCTATTTTTAACAGCTAATAGTTATGCTTTCATAATTGTCACATTATCTTGATAACAATGCCTGACAATTATATCACATAAATTACAGGCCATGTGTACACTTTCCCAACAGATCCCATGTAAGCATGTGTTTTGCCTGTGGTGTGCCCGGAGTGAAGACCGAGTTTGTGCACGCTGTGGGGAACGTGTGGCACGAGTGGAGCAGACAGGCTTGGGTACAGTCTTCATGTGTAACTACACTATCAACAAAGCCGTGTGCAAACGCACCTATCTATCTCAGCGTGACCTGCAGGTTAGCTTCAGTTGATGCTGCAAACAGTATTGTGTTGAAGATTGATATAATTGGTGCCAAATGGTAATACTCAGATGGTAATGTGCTTCTGTCATAATTGGTAATTGTAAATTGTTACTTATATTTATGCAGTCATTGTAACAGTTATATCTATAATACATGCCAACATACATATAGTGTAGAAAGTATCTCATAATTTTTTCCATGCTTAAAATCTAGTAGCCATGAAAATCTGTTGGAGTTTTAGCAATTATTTTGAAGCCTTTGCCAGCAAACTATCATAGTCATCTACCTATCATTTAACACTGAAAAGATACAATCAGCTCTTACTGCCATCCCACAACAGGCACACATTGATCACCGTCACATGAAGATGTCAGGAACTGGTGGAGCCTCCAAAGAGGACATCAAGGAAGAACGTCTCAGCCACCGTGATCCTCGTGGGGAAGGCAGGGATTCGCGTGGGGATCCAAGGGGTGACATGAGACAGGATCCTCGCTCTATGACTGATCCCAGAATTGGCAAGGAAGGTTATGAGCACCGTGAATCTTACTCTACTGCCTCTCAGTTTTCACGTCAAGCTGGACAATTTGGTACCAATACCCACCCTCAGGCACACCAGTCACCTTCCAGTCACCAGGGGTCATCTCACAACATCTCCCTTATCCCAGTCATGACCTCCTCACGGACTAACCTTATCACTGTACCCCTCCAGGATCCTCCAGAGCACTCTTCTCACTCTCCATTTCCACACCCTAGCCCCACACACCCTCCACCTTCTCACATGGCCCCTACACATCCTCCTCCATCACACTCATTCACAAGCCCTCCTCCAGCTCATTCCCAACCACAGACTTACTCCACCTCCTTCACCACTCCTTACACTCACAGTACCCAATCTGCCCAGTACACTTATCCTCCCAACCCTGCCACAGCACCACAGCAGAGCCATTCAGTACCTCCACCCTTGTACTCTAATGTTGCTCCCACTGTGCCTCCTCCAACTACCTACAGCAACCGACCTCAGTATGAGGGCCAGTATGGCACTACTCAGTGGTCCACCCCACCCCCTCAGGCACCTTCACACCAGTCAGCTTCCACTCTTCACCATTCTTCTCTTTCCTCCGTACAGTCTTCTCAGTATTACAGGAAGAACTTCTGAGAAAAATCTGACAGGACAGTTATTATTTTCTGGAATACTTGAGTTTTTGAGTTATAGGGAAGATCTTTTATGTTTTGTTTCCTGTCGTGTCAGTAGAATTCTCTTATGCATATCTTTTAAAGTTTTGAAACTGCTTATGAAGTATGCAGTGGAGTTGTTTTTTCATATATTGTTTTTATACTGAAATGGATTTCAAAACTGTTGCTATAATTTTTCATGGCTTCACCATTCATACTCAGCCCATATCCTGATGCCATACTCTATGTACAAAGAAGTCTGTATGTGTATATATTTCCAGGCTCACTTTTACATTCATATTAAAACTATACTTTGTTATCAGCAATCATTTTCATTCACATCACAGGATATCACATATAAAAACTCCTTTAAAAGTTTTTATAGAACTTACATAATAGTAAATACAGTAAACTTTCTCTAATCTAAACTAATTAGGGAGAGATCAGGGTCAAATTAGTTGAGTGTCTGAATCATCTATTGGTTGTCTCAAGGCCCTTGTGTCTTGACTGCTGTGGTAAGGGAGTGAGAGAGGAAAGGAAGTGGGTCAGGGGCACCATTATGTCCCAGCAGGGAAGACATGACAATAAAAATACTTACTACCTTCTCTTTCATGTATCACTTTTACATGTACTATGTAGAATTTTAATGCATGCAATTCAAAAATAGATTATGTATGTGGAAGAATATGTTTTATTCTCTTCATATTTGCAGAAAATATTATTAATCAAAAGATGTGTAAACCACAAAAACTTACTATGCTGATATACATTATTAACAACTTGTCTTTTTTTTATTGTATATGTTATGAAAATTGTGCAAGAATTGTAGATTGGTTAATATAATGATGTAAACTAAACCTTCATATCTTTTGAACTGGTAAAGGAAATATAAGCATTTCCTGAAGGAAACAAAGAGGATAATGTAATCCATTGCTAGTGCCTCAGTCAAGTACACTTTTAATCAAAATGCACCAAATGGGAGAAATAGAGCCTATTTTCTTAACTTAATTAAATATATTATAACAAGGTCCAAACAATTTCAACTTTAGATTGTCAAGGTGGGAAATTTGAATTAGGCCTGAAGCAAGTTCAATTATTATCCGATGTCCGAATTATACAGGTGCAACTTGTAGAGAGTTTACTGTATTGCTATAAAAATCTGTATATTTGTCAAAATGAATCACTAACTTTGTGACATCATGAATGGACTCAAGATTTAAAATCACTAATAAATACTTTCTTTTTCTATTTATTAGCAGATCACTGCCAACTTCTAATGAATTACCAATAGAGCATTTTTTTTTTTTTTTTTTTTTTTAATATAACCTATTAGGTTAGAGTTTATATTCTGAGTAGTAATGTACAAAACGTGCCTGAACAATATTTTCAGTAAGGTAGTAATCCCCGCATAGTATAATTTGCCACTGCTTTAATTTGGCATGAGTTTGTTGCTCTTTTTCCAGGCAATTTTTATACATTATTTGGTGTTGGTTTTATATATTTTATGGTAAGATTAGTTTCTAACCACTACGTTTTACTTGGCAATATGTATTTGCATTTCATTGGCTTGTTAGATTTACTTTCTTTAGATCATGTAACAAGCTATATTTATTGAAGCTTTTGAAATTAAATATAGGTTCTTCTTATACGACAGTATTTTTTATGACTATTCCCTTACTCTGCATGAGGACTGACAGAGAAAGGAAGACAGTGTGAAATGCCAGCAATAGAACTAAAGTAATTTCATACATGTACTCACCATTTGACTACTTTTGCATCACACAAGAGATTCCTGTGATATGTCCATATGAAAATAAACAATCTTGGCATCATACGAGTCCACTGGTGGGCAACAGCTTCCCTTGTAACCTTCTCTACTCTACTGTTAGCTACCCTTCCATCTCAGGTTATCCCAGCCATTCACATCTATCTATTTCTATCTGAATAAAGCTTGTCAGTACTTAATACCAAAAAATGGATTGCCTCTGCAATTAAGGATTTTCATAGAAATTCTCAATTAGCAATTTCATGGTCCTATCTCCTTTCTGCATTATCTCATAAAACTTGTGAAGCATATGGAGTGGAGAAGGTTCCATATAGCTCACCATCATGTACATAATAGTATATATATCATATATATCATCTTTCAATCTTTCTATCCAAGACTCATACTTTTTGCACAGCACCACACATGGAAATACGAGTACTACTTTACAAACACGGACCTCAGAAAGATTTCTTTTATATGATGCTCAAGTAACATAGTAAACTAGTTCATTATCAAATGATCACAAGGCCACCATCCAGTTACTTGAACCATCCTCAAATAACATTCAAGTTGTACCAAAATTCACATTACTTCCTACAATATTTAAAATCATATGTGGAATATTTCACTTCAAGGGATTCATCCTAGTAAGGGAATCATTACAAAGCATCCTTCTGTAAACACTAAACCAGATTCATAAACTTTGGAAATTAGGGCCACAAAGGGATACAGAAATAGAGGATTCATCACAAGAGATGTCCTGTACAAATATCAACTTCAGACATTAACTCCACTCACTTTACAGATATATAGTGTAAGGCTCTTTCAACCCATACCATTTCACCAATGATATTCCTAGGACTTTAAGTAGGTCTCTTCAATGTCAACAAAAAGAACAGCCTTGAGCTTCTTCCATTCACCACACTATCACTTTAGCTGTCTCCTAAACGAGCTAAATTGAAGTAAATTCCATTACATTTTCAAAGGATGTCCCACTTTGGCCAAAAGTGTAGATATCCCACCTCTCTTTTTACAATATAGTGTAAGTATTGCAAACTCAAACACTGGTATTCAGTATTCTTGAATTCTATCGCTAATTCCACCATAATGTATTCAATTTTGTGGTTTTGACCAGTTATGTCTGTAACTATGTGGCAGTAACATTAAATGAGCTTATCACATTGATTTTAAACACATTCAGTCAGGTTTTCCCAACATGCATCCTCACTATTTTCTTAACTGGTCCTGTCTTAAAGTCATTATCTTAACACCAAAAACCAGGAACATGCAACAACTTACACACCCTTACCTGCATGAAGGAAGTACATTTCCTCTCTGTCCCATGTCTATAAGACTTACATGCATAAAGCATATGCTATAAAAAAAACATTAAACTTTATTCTGCCACAGAGGGCATCTAATATATACTCTGTAGGCTTGTTATATGAGAAACAATAAGTAATAAAATCACACTTTATTGTTAAAGGTGAGTTTAATCAAAGAGACCAAAGCCCATGTCATCATCTGACTCTTCCTCTGGCTCCTCCTGCTTCACTTCCTTGGCCTCCTCCTTGGCTGGGGCAGCAGCAGCACCACCAGCAGCTGGGGCAGCACCACCTCCAGCAGGCATGGTCCCTAGCTTCTCCATGCCTGAAGCAACAAAAGTGGAACATAAGTAAATTGGATTCAAAGCTATAAATTGACAATATCAAGACAAATTAAAGAATTGTTTAATATAATAATAATAACAATAAAACATACAATGGTACCTCGCCATAACAGACTTTGTAGTAACAGATTTTGCTGAATAATGGACTGGTCAGATACTGGCCAAATATTTTTCGACTACAATGACAGGTTGGGCTTCCTCACTCGGGACAACGGTTTCCTAGCGGGTGGGCTTTAAGATAGGAGGTACCACAAAAAGTATCCCCTTTAGCCCATAAATTCCCGTGAAAAGCCCACATGGTATAAGAGAGAGAAAAAAAAAAAGGGGAAAATGGGAGCGGGTTAAAGGTCTCACGGACAAATCTCTTTATATAGCAGGCAATTTGCAGTAATGGACAGCCCTCACCCCCATTGTTTGTCATGATGAAGTACCACAGAAACAATAATAACAAAAACAATAACAATAATAATAATAATAATATAGTAAATAGCTCACCTTCCTTGATGAGTTCCTCTAGGTCCTTGCCCTCCAGCTCAGACACAACCTTCTTGGCCTGTTCAGCATCACAGTCCACTCCAACAGAACCAAGAAGATTCTCCAGATCCTTGGCAGAGGGACTTTTCCCACTCAGGGCAAAGAGGCAGTAAGCAGCCACGTAACGCATACTGGAGTACTGTAAGGCACACACCATCCATCAAGATAAAAGATCAAAAGATGAAGAAGGAATGTTACTGCAGCACCAAATTGCATTATCAAACTCAAAAAACCTTGTACAATATATAACAGGGCAAACTTTAGTGCATGACAGCAGAACTAAAAACAACTTATGGCTTAAACTAAAGGTGGCTAATGTGTTTTAGACTTTGAACCGAAAATGACAAAAAGGATTGAAGGATAAAAATTCTTTAAAATATATTTCATGACCTTGATAGAAACACCTAAAATTTACAACTAAAAGTAAAAGTGGTAATTCCATTTAAGTGCACCTGTCTAACATTTTTATGTTGATTTTCATGTGCTTTGATAATAACCATTTCTGCCTCAAATCTTTTCTTATAACTACCACCACACACACAAGCCAATGATTTGCAATGAATATGCAGAAATTCATAAAAACACTAAAATCTTCCATAAAATGTAGTTTTGTTCTCAGATGTGATGCTAGTAGCAAGAATAAAGTCAAGGAGATGGCCACTATCACAACAAGAACAGCATGGCTGTGCGGCTTGATGAATAATGATGATGATGATGATGTAACTATTAACTTAAAGGAGAGGAAGCTAAGGTCATCTCTATATTTTCCAAAATAAATATTTTGAGAAAGAACAATTTGCAGCAGTAAAGGTATAAATCTTTGTGTTACATATGACCCAAGACACCAGAGATGACACACGCGACACATGAGGCGCAAAGTTGCGTGGCTTAAAATCATCTCAGTGTAAGAGTGTTGACACAGGATGTGAAACTTTGGGACAGATGCCACCCACACTGTGCACACTGATTCCAAGATTGCCAGGCAGACGATTTATCTGGCCATTGCATCGATAACTCATACCTCTTTGAACTCCTGCCTTTGTGCTTTCATTTCCAGAGGTATACCTTTCTTTGACTGCACTGACCTGGCTCCTCAACTCTCCCTCACTCACTCACTGTCCTTCACCATAAACTAAGGGATTTTCTATAGTTGGTGCCTTGCTTCTTAATATCTTTTACACTGGATGATAGAACTTCAAAGAACTGAGCTAGAGTCCATCTGAAATACTATCCAAATTTCCCTCATCCATTTCTAGCTCTTAAATACAATGATGATATTCACCACATTCCGGTTGTTTCATATTGCTTGATATACCCAATTCCTTTTCCTCTTATTATTCAAGGCTAAAGATAACATTAATAACTCCTCTTCCTCCACCTCCTTCTCCTCCTCCTCTACGTCAAGAACTATCAAGTCAACCAGTCTTCAACATAGCGAATGTCTCGCTTACCCATAACAACCAAAATCAGCCCGACTTGTATGTTGTGTGGCCTTTAGTCAGGGGACAGGAGATAGCTGCATCTATGAATAACACCATAAAACTGATTGAAGCATTTTGTGGCTTATACTCTAACTGAAAGAAACAATAACATCTTGCAACCAAAACCAGAATAAAAGATATTTTACAGAGAAGAAAAGAGAGGGAAAAAAAAAAAGAAAAAGAAGAAAAGGGAAGGCAGCTATACTACAGACTACCTCGACATGCACAAAGATTTTATAACTGTGATTTCATGATTCTAGAGTTCTACAACTGCTACACTGGAAGTGCAAGAGATTTGTTCGACTTGTGTATACATCACAGGTGGATTTTAAAACTCAAATAATAAGAGTAATACTTGATACCAGACACTTTTGTGATTTCCTTGAAGGGGCACAACACCCTGCTAGGAGGGGCGGCTGTGGCAAGCATTGCAGTATTATTGGTGAGCAGCACTGCCAATGATTTGTTATACTTTATACATGTTAAAATAAGGTTGAGATAAATTACATCAGGGTTTGGTTAGTAATCCTTGTAGGGGATCCAGGAGAGCACAGTCCCTGGCTTTGGTTAAGGAGGGTTCACATGTATCAATATGCGACTGAAATTGCAAGTCGCTAGAATTATTGACTGCACCCTTCTAATCAGAACACATTCACATATAGCAACTGGGAAGTATCGGCTGGTTAGCGGGAAGTGAATGTGAACAAACAGCTATCCAACAAAATGTCTTCCTCTGGTGACGATGATGATTAAGATCAAATTAAATGTTCACAAGTATTCAATCCTCACCTCCAACACCACCCTGCATAGAGGGAAGTAGACATCGGAGAGTGGCAGCTCTCTCATCGAACGCCTATTTGCGTAAGCTTTTTTGCTGTAGAATTCACTTTTAGGGTCCCAGATGTGCTCTTTTGCCCTCACCAACTCCAAAATCTTCTCTACATCAATCCCACATTTTCAAACCTTTCTCCAGATATTATTTTACTTTAACACCAACAGCAACATGGCTTTTGTTACCCTTCTCATCTTACAGAGCTTTTCATTCTGAGTAATTTGAACCCATACATACCTGTCGCAAATTGTTTATAATGTTGATAAAAATGTTCTAAAATTTACCTCTTCTTGGGGAGAGCAAGTAATATTCCCCGCGTGCGATTGACTGCTGGGCACTGAAGAATGCCGTTACATGTTCACCACCAAGGTCACCTGCTGGTCACCCAGCCAATCTTCCCCATTACAGAGCGAGCTCAGAGCTCATAGACCGATATTCGGGTAGGACTGAGACCACAACACACTCCACACACCAGGAAAGCGAGGCCACAACCCCTCGAGTTACATCCCATACCTATTTACTGCTAGGTGAACAGGGGCTACACATTAAGAGGCTTGCCCATTTGCCTCGCCTCGCCGGGACTCAAACCCGGCCCTCTCGATTGTGAGTCGAGCGTGCTAACCACTACACTACGCGGTGTGTTCGTTTGTGTGTGTGTATTGTCATATTATATGCGAATGTGTGAAATAAATGGCGATGACTGGTTCTTTTGTTTGTACATGCAGCCACTGACCAATAAAAATAATAGGTATAGAATAAATCTAGCCAATCAGAGCAGTTTGTGGAGAGAATCAACTCTATCTGAATTCAGTCTATGGACAATATCTGCCCAAGCGGGGTGTCGCCTCCATTATATTGATTATATTGCCAGATTTTACAAAACGAAATAAGGTAATGACTTTATATTAATTTCTTAGAATTGCTGGTCAGGGTATTAAAAAAAATTGGAGGAGAGGGGATTGATAGAAATGAAGTGCATATTCACTCAAAGCAAGTTGAAATCTACCAGAAAACATTCATTTCATCCACAAATGAGCTGTTGGTGTTATTGTAAAAATTTACCTTTCTCCGTGAGGTTACAACAACAAATTCCCAAATCCACTGAACAGGACCAACATGTTGGTCTTGTTTTGCAACTGGGGTTTTTTTTCAGTTGCTAGGCACCAATATTCAGTGGGAACTCTACCAACTTACAATTTCAGTCACAAACTGACACTCACAAAGAAATCATCCCTTGTGCTCACCTTCATTCCCGGCTCCTCCTTTGCATCTCCTCCACCCAGCTGATTTGACGTTACATACATGGAGCCATGCTATTGGGCAATGAGAGAGAGAGAGAGAGAGAGAGAGAGAGAGAGAGAGAGAGAGAGAGAGAGAGAGAGAGAGAGAGAGAGAGATATGGTAACAAATAAGGGGATAGGAGGAAATTGTAATAAAAACATTAGATATAAAGAAAATGGGTAACAAATAGGGGAAGAGGATAACAAATAAGGAAGGAATAGGAATAAAACACGAGAAAAAGGAAAATAAGAGAAAGCTAGATGAGAGTAAAACTAAAGGAGATAAAAGGACGGCAAGATTTTTCTTTTTCTACATTCGTACAGGCAACTTCAAAGGAATAAAGACGGCATCTCTCTCTCTCGTTGACTAATAGCGTGGCTCCATATATGTGACGTCAAATCAGCTGGGTGGAGGGGATGCGAAGGGGGACCCGGGAATCGAGGCAAGGTTTCTCTTTCTTTGCGAGAGCCTGTGTGAGCCCGCTTATAGTTGCGGGATGCGGTTACAAATGCCACGAATCTTTGGTAACGTTGTTAACTTGCATTTTCGTCATAATGTTTATCTCCATACACTTTTAATGGTCTAATTTAGCCATCCCTACCCAAAACACCCCACTTTCTCCCAAGGTCCTCAAGCTTGCTGTTCTTGGGAGAGGATTTGTGATAATACAGGTGGAACTTCTTATAATTGAAAAAATAAATAAATAAATAATAAAATAAAAAAAATAATGGAATGACAATATGCATCATTAACCCCTTCAGTACCATTACACATTTCCGTACTCATTCTGGTTACTATTTGATGATTTTATACAGCTTCACAAACTCACGTGGGGATTGAAGTAGTGAAGACTCTGGCCATTAAACCTCTGACCTCCATAGACCCTTCATAATGTCAATGCAATCGTTTAATCACACTTAAAACTATAGATGAAAATACGTCCCGGTGTCGAAGGGCTTAAATGACATGTGACTCCCTTAGCGGTTACCGCCCCAGACAGTCGACATTAGTGCCTGATTACTGATTTGGTGCTAGAGCGAATTTTATCAAGAATAATATTATTCTTGATTGTTATTATCGTGCAGGTTAAGATGCTGACCCACGTGTGTCCCGCCAGCACTCACCTCCCCGCCTCCTCTCCTCTCACTCTGTCTCTCCCTCGCCCATGCCAACCAGTGCTGCTACTCAGCAGCACTTCCTAAACGATTCCTATCATTACATATGTCTAAAGGACAATCGAAATACGTACTTTTAGGCCAGACGGCACGAAACGCGTCCACTCACAAGGGTCTCAACACTCGGGAAAGAGGCAGAGCATCGCCTTGCGTACTGTTCACCAAATAAATATATAACCTTTAATTTTCTTTATTTTTCATTCTACTATATCTATCATACTAACTGCATTTCATACGGAATTACCTAAGTAATATAGTTGTTATTCTAAATGGATTGGTTCCACTTTCATCATTCTTGAAAATAAATAAAGAATAAACATTTATAGGTAAAGGCAGCTTAAGCAAAAATTAGTTAAATCGCTCTAAGCTTACATGAACAACCAGAGAATAAGTAATTGCAGATGTTAAACATGTGTACTTTTCACAAGGGACCGGTGACAAGAACGAGGTTTTGATTGACCTGGTAATGACACATGACTTCGGGAGAAATGTCAGCCTGGAAGAATCAATTCCTTGTCTGGCTTTCTATTAGCCCAATTCTTTGTAACGTAATTTAACATCCTTCATCAATCGACAATTACACTAATAATACACAGCAATCATTAGCAAGTGAATTTGATCCATACCACTGCAGACAAACGTGGTGAGCCAATAGCAACTCCTGTGAGGGAGAGGCAGTGGCTGGTGATTGGCCAGGCGGCAGCGGGGCAGCCAGCGGACACTCCAGCACGGAGGGGCGACCCAAACCAAAACATTGGCAGTCACGTGTTGAATTATTTTTGTTATTTCTAAAGCTGGGGTTGAATCTGTGGACCATCCGTGTATCTGCGTGGAAGAGTCATGACAGTGGCCTTCGGTATCTATGTCGGCTGTAGCTCGTGTTGTATCGCCGTCAACAAGGTGAGCCGCCGGCGGGTTGAGGGAAGGAGTGAGTGGGTGTGAGGCACCACTCTTGCCTGTCAACCACACCTTCACCCGGTAATTCCCAGGACCTTTTAACGGGCGCTATGGGACATGTACAAACCACAGTCACAATGGGCTCCATTGTATCTCAACTTGACCATAGTGCATGAGAAGTGTCTTGACGCCAGGGTAGGTTTAGAGCTCAGGCTGTTCAGGCTATGTGGAATTAGTTGCATGGGTAAAAATGCAGTTTTCTGCAATGTTTTTACTTCTAAGTATTTTCCCAATCTACAAGCTTAGAAACATGAAAAGGAAGTGTTTTTTTTTTTTTTTTTCATGGTGGTGTATAAGAATACTGCCTTTCATTAACCACTGGGAATCTTTGCTATTTCTTTCTCTAGGTACTAGTAAAAAAAAAAATAAATAAATGATATATATATATATATATATATATATATATATATATATATATATATATATATATATATATATATACACCGTAAAATGGGGTAATTTGGTTGATTTTTTACACTTTTTTTAGAATATAAAGAAACAGTGAAACAGAAACCAAACTTTTATTGTATCAAAATACATCCCTACAAATGCTGATGCTACCATGTAGTGGCCAAGGCAAAATTGTATAAAGCCTGTGATACAGGCACATTTTTATGGTCAACCGAATTACCCCACACTTTGGGATAATTTGGATTTTTCCTGAATTTGATGCCAGAATGGCTACAAAATAACAGAAACTTATAGACTGCAGGTATAATACTTTGTACCTGCAATAAAAAAGGTAAAAAAGAAACTCAAGTGGGTATTTATTCCATTTCCATGAGCAAACAATCTTATTTTTATTTTATCATATCTTCATCTGAATACCTGAGCCTGTTTGCTCCAAGGACTTTATTGTAAGTTCTAGGCATTTTTCTGTAAGTATACAGAATACCAGGGGTAAATTTGCCTTTTTTTGGGAGTGTCTGCTAGCCAAATTACCCCACGTTGAATTATGGCCATTTATCAGGTAATCCCAAAAGGAATAAAAAAAGAAAATCAGTCATAGATACCTTATTAAATATGTAGTTAACGCTGAAAATTTGAACCCCCTAGGACAACTCCTTCATTGACAGCCAGGTAATTGTAGTTCACCCTCATTAATTTTGGAAATTCTTGGTATTTGCATTAAAGGCAAGTACTGCCTACAGGCAGGGGCAATGTTGCATTTGAAAATGCCAAAATAAGCAGAATTTGATAACAAACAAAAGCATATAAGTGTGAAATATAGTAAAAAATAAAAATAAGTGATATCGTAAGAAATAGAAAATCTTCATCGCTTTTCCGAATTACCCCACTCTGCCAAATTACCCCATTTTACGGTGTGTGTATATATATATATATATATATATATATATATATATATATATATATATATATATATATATATATATATATATATATATATATATATATATATATATATATATATATATATATATATATATATATATATATATATGATGTTTTATTTTACCTTAGAAAAATTAACGTGTAAATTGTATATAGTGGGAAATAGTCACCTAGGTAGGCCTCTGCCCCCTTTTCTACTTACATAGGGTAAGATTGAGGTAAATCGAACATGGGGGTGTAAGAAACAGTATGCATATTGTCTGCCCTATCAGTAATAAAATAGTTTTGCAATCAAGTTAAGGAAGTAAATGGGAAAATCCAAGATGGTGGTAGAGCATTGTTGACGTCATTAGGGATTACCACATCAAACAAGATTTTCAATATTTTCAGACTTCAATATTATTTTTCGCACTAATGATATAGTATTAGTGATTGCCAAAACGTTCTGATTGTAATGGTGTCATTCTTGATATTAAAAATGACTTGTGTACAATGGTAGTGGGGGAAAACAATAGCCAACCAGACACTTCCTCTGTCACAATGAATGCATAAATATTTATTATACATTGGGGGCATACCGAATTGTTCGGAGTACCCAATGGGGAGTTTTCAGAACTAATCCACCAGATGTCACCACTACTACATGCCCCTCACTGACATGAACTAAAATATTGTTGTATTAAATCCCAGGTGTATACAGATGCGTAGAACATTGATTATTATGATACTATTGACATTCTGTATCAATTTTTAAATATCATGTAGAGATGATAATTTTGGGAGAAGTTGGTCAAAGCAGAAATATTTTTTGTGATTATCTTGTAATTCTGCTATCAATATCTTAATTATGGCATATTAAGTCTAAAATCTATTGATTTGGACAATGAAAAAGGTAAAAACTTTGATTGTACTACAGTATATAGTATAACCCAGCATACTCAGTAACATTGTGATATATGGATATAGTTTTTTTTTTCGTGGGGATTTTAGCATCGCTTTCACAAGTGAAGAGCAAGATCAAGACACGGTAAAACAATTGAGCACAGAACTACTCTATAGTGAGGAGAGAGAAATATGTGAAGCTTTCCTCTTCCTCATGGCTTAGTGGCATGGACATTGCAGCAGGAATTTGTCCCATAATGTGTCAAGTTAAGTTAAGCAGGTGGCCAGCCCAGGTTAGGTTCAACAGCAACATTCTTGCCAAGATACTCGAGTTGCCTATTCTTAATTAGAATTTTTGTTTCCGTGTACTAGTAAGTTGATCAGTGTGGTTTGGACTTTTAAGTGATACAGATATGTTGTCTTCATGTGTACTGTCGGCTGGATTAATACACTTCCGATCAATATGGAAGATATAAGCCTCAATGCCAATTCACTTGAAAATCAACTTCTATACCTACATTTGTTTTGATTTTGCCTGTGTTATTACTTAGAAGGAATTATGTAAAAATATATTATATTGACTTATTGCATCTCTGTGTTTATAGAATGACACTATAGGTATATACTATATTAGCCTTGTGTGAGCAAAAAGGACAGGTATTGTGCTTCTACTTGGGGACAACCACTATTTTTGAAAGCTCCCCACTCCCTAGTCGTGTTCTAGTGTGCATATTCAGTCTTTTTTTGTAATTTATGTTTTATACTGAAGACTATGACTATGGATTCATCACAAACAGTATGATTACTGAGTCTTTTCCATTCATCAGCCACTGTTAGAGAACCAGCTCCTTCCCATTAGAGTGGTTGATGAATGGGATGGACTCAGTAATCATATTGTTAGAGCTGAGTCAATAGGGAACTTTAAAAGATTAAACAAATTTATGAATGACCATGATAGGTGGAATAGTTCATACCAGACCTTGCCCAGCTGCCATACAAACTACGCTGCCAGAGCTTTTGTCTACAGATACTAAAGGAGAGGAGAGTAAGGGGAGACATGATCTAGACCTTCAGTTTCCTGCATGGTTATGATAATACACATGAAATCCTTTCATCTAAACACAAATTATCCATGAAACTAAACAAACCAGACCACTGGCTCACCACGTGGAAGTGGAACTGGTTCTCCTAAACCCCTGTAATGCACTCACATAGAAAATATCCATATTTGAGGCTTGGTACAATAGACGTGTAGGACTTGGACAGGTGGCTGACAGGTCATTTACATGGGGATCACTACAAAAAGATGCCTTCTTAACTCCCCATTGTCCATGCATAGATAATCAAGGTGGGACTATGTATTATCATCAGGATGATGCTACATTCTTATTGCAGAATTAATATCATGTCATGAATAGCATGATTGAATATTCATTGTTACTGAATGTGAAAGACGCCTTCACCATAGGAAAAAGGTGCACTTTGGCAGTCAACTGATTGGCAAGCCCTGTTACTTTGGTGCCAAGACATCAGCTGTTGACTGTGTTGATGTGGTGACAATTGCAGTGAGTTGCCATGTATATTTAAAAAGTAGTAGCACTTAACCACTGCAATTATTAGTATGTTACATATATATTTTCTTAACTGCCACTTACAAAAATTTAATCTGTCATTTGCTTCCTGTTTTCTGTAAGACTTTTACTACAGACATTGTACAAAAAAAATAAATAATAATAAATAGATAAAATAAAAAAAAAAAAAAAAAATCACTCATGCCACATGTTAATGTCTTGCACAATATGGCAAGACACAGCATATGTGTATAGAATATTTTCAACTTAGAATTACTTAAACTATCAAATTCTGAAGTATGTTTCTTAATTAATTTGTGACACCCTGTATATATGAATGAAATATTAAAACTTATCTCAAAATATTGAAATGTTTGAATTTATGATAAATAGAAGTTTCAAAGAAGGTAAATCATTCATTTGTAAGTTACAGTTCATTTGCATTTATATTTTGACTAGGGAGTGAAAAGATAAACAGTGTATTATAAGTTGGTGGCTAAAATTTCCTTCATAACTTGTACATTGTATGTTGCTCTTTGCTGCTTTATTTCAGTACATGCCTTTATATTCTCAGGATGGAAAGTTCGAGGTTGTGGCAAATGCAGCAGGAGACAGAGTCACACCAGCCGTTGTTGCCTATCATGATATGGAAGTGGTAAGTTGTAAAACAGCTACTATAATAATTACTGACTATATATTTATTGGAATTTCATTTTGCCACATTATGTAAAGAGGAAAGGACAAAAATTCATTTTTCACTCAGCATGGCAACACTAATTGTAAATTAGCAAGAAAAACAGATGTAGATATGTATGAATATCAACTTCATAACCACTCAGGTGACAGGTCTGGCAGCCAAGCAGGGAATGATCCGGCATGCTGCCAATACCATCCAGAATGTGCTTCGGGTTGTCGGTACCACAGAGGATGAGAATCAGGGGCAGCCGGGTGGAGGGAGCAGCAGTGGTGGGGTGTGCCGCCCTAACTGGGAGGGAGGACAGGCCCGTTACAGTGTACAGCGAGGAGACAAGACTGTGCAGATTACAGCTGATGAGGTCATCACTCACATATTTAGCCTCTTGAAAGGTTAGTTTGTTTGGAATCAGTCCAAGTCATCTGGGTAGTAATCTGTTTTGATCATGTACTCAACATTTCCATAAAGGTTAAGAAAAAATTATCTTAACTGCTGATTGAATGTTCATGTTTCTTATCACAGTTACCTTTAAAGGTCTTCATCATGATGCCCAAATAATTCAGTCATAATTGTCACATGTTGTGCAATCACTAAAACTTTGCTATGGTAGCATAATCTCTTGAATGTAGTAACATAATGAATTGAACAAACTTTGTCTTGTTATTTGCCTGGTCCAGTTTTATTCATTTTAAGGTAATCATATTTTTTATCTCATTATTCAATACTATGTACTCAAATGTTATTGCAATTTTCATTTTTACTAAAATGAGGAATCTTTTATGGATCACGAAAGTATAGTGAGAAAACCTACAAATGCTTATACTTTATAGAAATATATCAAGAAATAGCTGATAAGTAAGAAAAAGAGAAATTGATGTTTATTAACATTGCTTTGCATTGACCATTATGATACATGAGTGTGTGCAATGTTGCCACTCTTTGAAGGTCCTGCATGTAACATGAATTAGTTGAAAATTTGTATTACTGTATATAACTGTAACAATGATATGGATGTTCATTTCATGTAATACAAATTATAGGGAACTTGTAGTTATATGTAAGCTAAGTACTGGTGCTTTACACAATTAAAGTTTTTAATTTATTTCAAGAACACAATTATTTTGGCACATTGAACAGAAATAGCCATAGCACACACCAGTGAGCCAGAGCTGCCAGTGGTGATTTGTGTACCAGCATGGAGCAGCGAAAGTACTGTTGCTGTGGTGAAGAAAGCAGCCAAGAAGGCTACCTTCAATGTCCAAGCCACTGTGTCCCAGCCAGCTGCTGCTGTCCTGGCCTATGGACTAGCAGATGACAACAAACAGAATGAGTGAGTACAGTACTGAGTGAAAAATAGATTATTAGCACTAACGATACCTTATTTAGAATTGAATGATGGAAACTATGCTCATGCTATAGTTTGTTTCTTTTTCTTTTCTCTTTAGTTTAATATGTTGCTGGGGGCTTCAATATATGTATTCAGTAAAACCTGTGCCCTAAGTGAATTCAATAATCAGAAGAAATTGTAATAATAAGAGAAAAGTAAACAACTAAAGAAAATTGTTAATCTATTACAAAATCAATATACACATTAAAACAGTATGCATTCATTTGCAGTCATTAATTTTTAGCTTTATTTTCATGATATAGGTATGTAGTTGTGCTGCACTGTGGTGGCACAACTGTTGTGGCATCTATTGTGGAAATTGCTGGTGGGCTGCTGACTATGAAAGAATCTATTACCTCCTCCTCTGTTGCCGGAGATTCTCTCACCAATGTGCTAGTCCAACACTTTGCTAAAGAATTCTATACGTGAGTATTGCTTTTTTTAAATATTCATGTAAAAAAGCATCATTATATTGTAATTGTGATGAAGTTTATGAGAAATTATGGTTTATTTATTTGTATGTATTTATATATTTTTGACAGAAAGTACAAGGGAGACCCTCTGGAAAACAGGCGGTCACGGCGGAAGCTTTACAATGCCTCAGAAAACTGTAAACATGTTCTCTCCACAATGAACACCTCTCAGGTAAGTCTGGAAACTTATAGATTGTATGTATAGTTGAAATGTATTGAGTCTTACTGAAAGTGTTGTAAGCAACCAGACACGTGGCATGTATGTATGCCTTGTGTTACGTTCACCGGTTAAACTGGTAAGATTGGCATCGGAGAGCTGAACAATAACAATTGCAGGTTCAACTAGGAAATGCAAAGGGGTCACTTTAAAAGCTATTTAATAACCCATAATGAAATTGACACATATATAACAAGAAACATGAGACACAGATATATAACATGAAACACAGGAAAATGACATACACATATAACACAGTAATAAATACAACAATAAAGAACCCAACTTAATACCTAACAATAATCCTAATCCTATATAGAGGCAATGTGGAAAACACGGACGAGGGAAGTGATACTTATGCGGTGTCGCAGTGGTGAAATGCTGGGTGATGGTTGATCCCACGGCAGAACCAAGAGGCGTTGTGTTCACTGGTTGAGGCTTGGATCTCAACTCCCAATCCAGAAAACCAAGAGCTGGCTCAACACTTTCGGTTGAGTCGAAAGGGGCCGCGTGAATCCAACTTCGGGACAGTAGCGGGGCTTCATGAAACGGTGACGTGGAAGGTTCACGAGACGGTGACGTGGAAGGGAGGCGGAGAGGTGGCGAACGAGGTAACAAGCGGAGGAGGTGATGGTAGTAATGCATGTTACGGGCGGGCCGTAACATTTCCTCCCCCCTAAGACCTCCGTAATGGGCTCATGAAGGAGGTGAGACGGGAGATCTTGATAAGGCGTCGGCGATGATGTTGTCCACCCCCTTGATATGATGGACTTCCAGGTTGAAAGGTTGAGTTAACAAGGCCCACCTAAGAATGCGTTGGTTTCGGTTCCTCATGGCGTACAGGAAGGCCAGAGGATTGTGGTCCGTGAAGACCTTGGTGATGTGCGGACCAGGATGAAGATAGCACTCAAAACGTTGGAGCGCCAGCACGAGTGCCAGAGCCTCCTTTTCGATGGTGGAGTAGTTGAGTTGATGGTGTTTCAGTTTTGCAGAGTGGTAAGCGATGGGATGGAGGATGCCGCTTGTGGGGTCCGGTTGTAGTAGGACAGCACCCACTCCAACTCCACTCGCGTCAACTTGTAAATGGAAGGGTCGGGAGTGATCCGGCGTCCAGACCACTGGTTCCGAGGAGAGAAACGCCTTGAGGTGTTTGAAGGCTTGGTCACAGGCCGGGGTCCAGTGGAAGGGGACGGAAGTGCTGAGAAGGTCCGTCAAGGGGGCGGCCAGGGTGGAGAAGTTTTTACAGAAGCGTCTGTAAAACCCAGCCATCCCCAAGAACCTCATGAGAGCTTTCCTGGTGGTAGGAACAGGGAAGCCAAGGATGGCCTCAACGTTAGCTCTCTTGGGGTGAACCTTGCCGTTCCCCACCACATGTCCCAGGTAGACCACCGTAGACCTCCCGAAGGTGGACTTGGCCAGGTTGATGGTAAGCCCGGCTTCCTGCAACCGACCCATCAGCCTCCGAAGACGGGTCAGATGTGTTGCCCAGTCGTCTGCAGTCACCACCAGGTCGTCCAGATACGCGGATGTTCCCTCCAAGTCCTGAGTTATGTAATTTATAGCCCTCTGGAAGGTGGCGGGAGCATTAGACAATCCAAAGGGCATCACTGTGTATTGGTATAGTCCGAAGGGAGTGATGAAGGCGGATATTATTTGGGCCTCGTCCGAGAGGGAATCTGGTAGTAACCTTTAAGCAAGTCTATAGTGGTTACAAATTTGGCTACTCCTATACTATCTATAAGGTCCTCTATCAAGGGCAATGGGTAGGAGTCTGGCACCGTCACTTTATTTAATTTCCGGTAGTCGGTGCAAAATCGACTACTACCATCTGGCTTAGATGTTAACAGGCAGGAGAAGCCCAAGGAGATATACTAGGTTCTGCAAGGTGATGACAGAGCAGATAGTCTACCTCTTTTTCATCAAGTCTCTTTTAATGGGTGAAATGCGATAGGCTGGTTGTCTTATAGGCTTGATGTCGGTAGATGTTAATCTTATGTCATGTTGGATAGTATTACAAACTCCTGGAAGGTCACCTGTGATTTCAGAAAAGTCTAGCAATAACTTTTTAAGATCAGACTGTTGTGAAGGTGTTAAGGAAACAAACACCTCATCCAGGTTGGACATGATTTGGCTGTTTGAGGGGCGTCCTTTAGGTGACGAGAAGAGGAATTCGATGTCGGACTCTTCCTCGGGGGCACAGGACCAGACTCCTTCCTATCAGACATACAGGTACAGCGCGAGACAAGTCGTCCTCTGGTTCTCTGGAGTGGTAAGGTTTCATTAGATTAATATGAACAAGTTGGGAATCCTTACGACGGTCAGGAGTGTGGACCACATAATTTAATGGACTTAGTTTTTGAGCCACAACATAAGGTCCCATGAACTTACTGTGAAGAGCATTGCCTGGAGTGGGGAGAAAAGTAAAACCTTGTCTCCTGGTTTGAAACTTCTCATGACAGATTTGGGAAGAGAATTCTGTTGCATTTTAGTTTGAGATTTGAGGAAGTTTGATTTAGCAAAAGATCTGACTTCACTGATTTTATTCTTAAGGTTACTGATGTAGTCAGACACACTGGGGCTTGAAGGAGTATTTTGAGTAAACCATTGATCCTTTAATATTTTGAGAGGCCCCCTGATCTGTCTACCATAGAGTAATTCAAAAGGGAGTAACCTAAAGAATCTTGAGGAGATTCTCTTAAAGCGAAGAGAAGGAAAGAAATACTTTCATCCCAGTCTCCTTGATGCTCCAAGCAATACTTCTTCATCATGGATTTTAATGTTTGGTGAAACCGCTCCAGACAGCCTTGGGATTGGGGTGGTAAGCCGAGGAGGTAACATGGTCGATGTTTAGCTCATTCACTATCTGTTGGAAAAAATGGCTAGTGAAATTGCTACCCTTGTCAGACTGAATTTGTTTTGGAATTCCTACCGAGGTGAAAAATGTATTAGATGTTTTACAATGGTCTTTGATGTGATGTTCTTAAGAGGGAATGCTTCAGGGTACCTGGTAGTGGGATCCATGAGGGTTAACAAATACTGATTCCCTCGTTTGGTTTTGGGTAAGGGCCCTACGCAGTCTAGTATGATCTTTTCGAAGGGCTCCGTCTGAACTGGAATAGGCGTCAGAGGAGCTGGCACAAGGCGTTCGTTAGGCTTACCCACAACTTGACATATGTGACATGTTTTTACATAGTGTGACACATCCTTTTTCATTCCTGGCCAAAAAAATGTTGAAGAGCCTTCTTGTAGGTTTTTGGATGCCTAGATGACCTGACAATCCATCATGAGCTAGTTCTATAATGGCTGGTCTTACAGACAAGGGATGACAACTTGATGTGTTTCTGACCAGGTGTCTAGTTGTTTCAGTTCAGGAGGTCTGTAGGCACGCATCAGGACTCCTTCCTGATAATAAAAACAAGGCAATTTAGACATATCCTTTGTCTCACTGGCCACATGTCTGATCTTAGCCAAAGTGAGATCCTGTTCCTGAGCATTAATCAAATTCTCCTTTGAAATGATGTCATTATACAAGTTGTCAGTAGAGGCAATCATTGGTGGAGGAGGTGATGAAAGGGCAGGGGACTTGGACTGAGACCTGGTGACTGCACACACTGGGAAGAAGTGAGGGATGTTTCGTCCAGGGTCTTAGTGGGACTTTCTGTTAAGGGAGAATCAAGAACAATTAAGTTTGGAACAGCCAAGTTACCCGCAAGATCATTACCCAGTACAAGATGTACCCCGGTACTGGCAGTTCACCAGGTTTAATGGCTACCTCAACCTCTCCTGAAATGAACGGGCACTGTAAGCTAATATTAGCCAAGGGATAGGAGAGCTGTGATTCGAGACCTGTAAGGATCACCTTCTCCCCAGTGAAAGCCTGTTTGATGTTAGGGATGACATCTTCCCTTAAGATGGATTGGGCAGCACCTGTATCACGCAGAACCTTGATATTTATTGCCTTGTCTTTACCATCAGTCAGGACACTTTACCTTGATACATGTACGAGTCATAAAGTTCTAGAGGAGAGTTGACAGGGTTAGCTAGGGCCACTGGTTTCTTGTTCTCAAATGTGTTAGGTCTAGGGGCCACAAAAGAAAATTGACGTTGAGAACCCTTGCAATTTGGGTGTCTACATTTCTGGATCGTGTGACCTGGCTTCTTACAGTATGTACACCAGGGGGAATTATATGCATTTGGCGAGAATCCGGTTGGCTTACCACCCGCGCCCCAAAACCTTCCCCAAAGGAGGACCTAACATTAGACAGTGAACCACGACCTCTACTACCCAGGGATCCCATCAACAAAGCAAACGCATCAGCCACTTTAGCGGCAGACATAAGATCACTCTCTCCCGTTCTTCCACATGCCTCAGAATATTAAATGGTAACTTGTTCTTCCATTCTTCCAGGACCATTAGATTGAGCAACTCCGAAAAGGTGGTAATGTTAAGAGCGGCTAACCATTTCTTAAATTGTCTTAGTTTCTCACTAGCGAATTCAACATAGGTGTGAGACTCTGGTTTCACATACTTTCGAAACTGTTGTCTGTATCCATCAGAAGTGATAGAGTAGGCGTCTAGAATGTTACCTTTGATCTCTTCATATTCTACCTCATCACTAAGGCCGTTGTATACCCTATAAGCTTTTCCTACTAGCTTAGGGACAAGGAGAGACACCCACTGATCCTTGGGCCATTTATTCCTATTAGCAATGCTCTCAAAAGCGCGAAATGACCCGTCAACATCAGATTCATCAAAAGGGGGAACTAGCGGAGCAGCTGTAGCAGGATTAAAGCTTGCTAACTGTTTCTTTATATCTATTTCTTCCCTCTAAACTTAGCGTCATTTCGTAGGGCTAACTCCTGAATTTCTAACTCTTTCTCCTGCCTTCTAAGTTGTAACTGAAATTCTCTCTTTTCTTTTCTGCCTGTAGTTGCATTTGTTTTTTTCTGCCTGTAGTTGCATTTGTTTTCTGCCTGTTTCTGCCTGTTTTGCATTTCTTTTTCTGCCTTTGCATCTGCCTTGCTTTGCCTGTAGTTGCATTTGTTTTCATGCATCCGGTATTCTAGTTTAAGCTTCTCAATTTCCCATTGACTTATCCTACTCTTATCCTGTTCTTCCTGGGGACTGTGTATTATAGTCCTCGTAGAGGCTGACATGGGAGTTAACTCTTCTATGGCATTTCCTAGCAACTGACCTTCTTGCACTAGATGTTCAACAACTACATTCTTAATGACCTCTTTAGTCATCTGAGACGTGATGGGAACATCAAAATGTTTAGCGATGGTCTTCCATTGGTCCTTCTTTATATTAGCATATTTAAGTTGTTCCAGAGAAGGGTCGGCACAAAATCTTCAACGTTAAACTGAGCGGAAGCCATATTAAATAGATGTTAAACCACAACAAAAAAAATGATAAGCGAATTACTTAAGTGAGGAACTTGGCAGAGTGATAATAAAGGCAACCTTGGAAATTACCTAGATTATACTTAAGTAAACACTTATGAGTACAATCACTAATGAGGGGTAAACTAGAGAGTTACGGCATTAAGAGGGATCCGGATTACTCTAGTTACGAGACTTGAGAGTGAGGAGCGAATTGTACTGAGACTTGTTATTGATAAGGAGGCGGATTAGTCTGAGAGACTAGTTAAAATGGCCGATTCTAACTAGCGAGAAAAATGATCCGCGAAGTGAGGGCATTGAGGGTTCGCATGAACATATGATGATCCCAACACTTGGATAACACTTATTACACACCTGCCTATGTGCAAAAATAGAGATAAGTGCTATCGGTGAACACGCCTTTCTACCTGGTTTCCTGCTCTACCACTGCTATGCGATACCAATGAAAGTCACGAAGCACGTTTAACCCAAAAGGAGCCACTTGATCGCACAAAGGTAAATTTAAACCACACGCAGAGTAAGTCACAGAAAAAAACACATCAGAGTCACAACACCACAGAAACACAAGCAATCACAGAAAAAAGTCACTGGAAAAATGGAACACTGAACATGGGTTATAATGGTCCTGTCACGGTCGCCAATTGTTACGTTCACCGGTTAAACTGGTAAGATTGGCATCGGAGAGCCGGTGAACAATAACAATAAAAAAACACTGCAGGTTCAACTGGTGAGGAAATGCAAAGGGGTCACTTTAAAAGCTACTTTAATAACCCATAATGAAATTGACACATATATAACAAGAAACATGAAACACAGATATATAACATGAAACACAGGAAAATGACATACACATATACATATAACACAGTAATAAATACAACAATAAAGAACCCAACTTAATACCTAACAATAATCCTAATCCTATATAGAGGCAATGTGGAAAACACGGACGAGGGAAGTGATACTTATGCGGTGTCGCAGTGGTGAAATGCTGGGTGATGGTTGATCCCACGGCAGAACCAAGAGGCGTTGTGTTCACTGGTTGAGGCTTGGATCTCAACTGACAATCCAGAAAACCAAGAGCTGGCTCAACACTTTCGGTTGAGTCGAAAGGGGCCGCGTGAATCCAACTTCGGGACAGTAGCCGGGCTTCATGAAACGGTGACGTGGAAGGTTCACGAGACGGTGACGTGGAAGGGGAGGCGGAGAGGTGGCGAACGAGGTAACAAGCAGAGGAGGTGATGGTAGTAATGCATGTTACGGGCGGGCCGTAACACTTGTGAATGATGATTAAGCCCCTGAGCAATCATATTATGTTAATTTGTCATCTGGTACTTTAAGTAAAAAGCTATTACTGTAGTTCAGAGCTTCCTGCTAGTGAAAAAATATTACAGGCTTTTTTTTTTTTTTTTTTCTCTCTCTCTCTCTCTCCCCACATTGTTTTAGTGGACACAAACATAACATCAGGATTGCTTTACAATGGAAATGTAATATTGTATGACCAGTTAGATTTCCATATTTCCATGAATTATGAACAATTGCCATTTGTATTCTCTTCAGCTTATCTTGTTTTTCCTCCCATCTGCATTGGCTATGCATGCCATGTGTAGCTAAACTATAGACCATCACTGGGTTGCCTTGGCACTGTACAGAATTCCTAGTTTCATATTTCTTTTTCTTTGTTTTACCTACTACTAAAACAACTTGTACAGCAGAGGTGATGCAATTTGGAGTCATGTTTTCCTTACTGCCATAAGAATGGAATAAGTAGATATTTTTTCTGCAGGTTTATGTTGAATCTCTTTGGGAAGGTGTTGATTTTTCCACAACACTGTCTCGGGCACGTTTTGATGGCCTGGTGGCAGGGACTCTGGCAGCCTTCCTGCAATTGGCAAGAGAAGCAGTCCAGAGGTCTGGCTTAACAGAGGCACAAATTAGCAAGGTAATGGTACATCACAACCATAGTCTTCTTTTTGTTATGCCAATTTGTATTGTAATTTTAATCAGAGCACTTTAATATTGGATGCCTTTTTTATATGTTTTTACTGTAGACAAATTCATAGCATTTTTATTTTACTTATGTTAATAAATTTACTTTTGAATTACAAGAAAAAAGAGTAGTATATATGTACATGGATGTTGAGGCTTGTGGTGTCTCTACATTGGTAAATTTTGTGTATAACAATAACTTTTTTTTTTTTTTTTTTTTTTTTCTCTTGTACAGGTGATTCTAAGTGGAGGTTCTGCAAAGATTCCTCGTTTGCAGCAACTTGTAGGTGATGCCTTTCCCAAGGCTGACTTGCTGTGTTCGTTGCCCCCGGATGAAGTGCTGGCTGCTGGCGCCTCTATGGAAGCTGCCTTGCTGTTAGGTCAGCCAACCCATCCCTCAGTGGCCTCTTCTTTGGTCCCTGCCTTGGCAACCTCAATATTCTGTAAGGTATGTCGTAAAAAAGTTGTGTTCTTATTTGATGTAACAGTTGGTATCACCAGCTCAACTGGCAGTGCCGTATCATCACCATACACTTTATCTTTCTGCCTTCTCATCATCACTATCATAGAAAACAAACACATAGTTCCTTAATATCCAGTGGTACCTTGGGTAGTGAGTTTAATTCATTCCAGAAGATCCCTTTGTGAAACTGCCACAATTTTCCTCTAGAAGTAAATGGAACTCCTATCAATCCCTTCCATACCAAAATTAATATTAAGATAAAAAGCCACTAAAATGTTTTTTATGCAGAACAAAAGTAATTTCCATAATAAATAACAGTGCTAAATGATGTAAAAGGCAAATCAGTGAAATACAATAAATAAGATGAATGAAGCAGCTTAGGGCAAAGTGTGTGCATATTATATATATATATATATATATATATATATATATATATATATATATATATATATATATATATATATATATATATATATATATATATATATATGTATGTATGTATGTACTGTTGAATCTCAATAATTCGGACCCAAATAATTCAGATTTGGCAATAATTCATTCTCAGACTGACCCAGGGACTAAAGTCCGCTTTGAACTGCCCACCCAGTTTTTTTTTTTTTTTTTTTTTTTTTTTTTCTCCACCTTCCTGTATTTAATTTTTTATTGACATTATAAAAAATCTAATTCGAACTTAAAATTGCATTTTAGCTGTAGTTTAAAATAATACCAAACAAAAGTCAATCAGAGTTGATACAGATTTTGTGAACATTTTTAGATGTGTAAAAAATCACTTTTCAAGATATTCACTCCTAAAGATTTTTCATAATTTCGTCCTTGTTTTGATATTTGTATTCATCTGATTGACATGAAATTTTCACACATGATTGTGTATACAATAGTGACTTCGTGGGAAGGCGCCATCAGCAGTGTCACGGCAATCTGCTGTTTTACTACTGAACTGGACACTCTCTGAGTCGTTATTAGTGTACTTACGTTATTAGTACTTAATTAATCCTTAAAAATTTGTCTTGGCGTGATTCAGTCTTCCTTGTTTGTGTTCCTCATTCCATCTCAAAATTTCCTGATCCTCCAATTCAACTTCTAGGACTTCATGATCTCATTGGGTTATGTTGTTTAATGTGTGTGTGTGTGTGTGTGTCTTTACCTAGTTGTATTTACCTAGTTGTAGTTTTACAGGGCCTGGGCTTTATACTCGTGTGGCCCCGTCTCCATATCTACACCTATTCAATCTTACTTTAAAAGTGTGCACACTCGTTGCAGACTCTACTTTTTCATTCAAACTGTTCCACGTCTCAATACATCTTTGCGGGAAACTATACTTTTTAATAGCTCTTACACATCTTCCCTTCCTCAGCTTCTTACTATGTGATCTTGTGCTTCGACTGGCATATTCTTCTCTCAGGGTCAGATACTCATTGTCCACTTGGTCCATTCCATTTATCAATTTGTAAACTTGTATGAGATCCCCTCTCTCCCTTCTCTGCTCCAATGTTGGAAGATCCAAAGCCTTTAGTCTCTCCTCATATGTCATCCATTCAAGCTCTGGGACCATTCTTGTAGCCATTTTTTGTAGTCTCTAGCTTCCTTATGTTTTTTTTTTTTTTTTTTTTTTTTGTGTGTGTGTGTGTGTGTGTGTGTGTGTGTGTGTGAAAATCAAATCTAACATTGATGGTTCTTCTTCCCCTCTATACCTTGTGTATTCCTTCACCCTTTGGTTCATTTTGTGTTTACCATTGCCACTTCTTTTCCCAGTCATCAAGTGTAACTATTTAATTCCATTTCCTCCCAATTAACATGTTTGCAGTTTAGATCCCCCACAAGTAGCACTTTTCTGTCAGTTCTAAGCATATTATCCAACACATCATTTTGCATTTCCTTGTGTACCTCAAGCTTCCATGTACGTACATATGTATTAGTCTTTGGTGGCACATATGTTATTATGATTTTCCTCCTTTCCTTCCCATTGGTCATAATTCTTATACTTAAAACCTCAACCAGTCCATCTCCATACTGTACTTCTTCCTCATATGCATCCTCCCGAACCATTATCAATATCCTTCCTCCTGCTTTTTCTCTATTGTCTTTCCAAACATTATATCCTTGTTATTTTTTTTATTTAGTTGAATGTCTTTGCTTAACTTCGTTACTGTTATACATACCACATCTGGTCATTTTTCCAATACATAGTCTCTCACTTTTACTTTGTTTCTGTTATACATACCACATCTGGTCATTTATTTAATACATAGTCTCTCAATTCCAACATTCCCAATATGAACCCATTTATGTTTGTATACATAACTCTTAATGTCTTCCTTCTTCTTTTTGGACACACCATTTCTTCAGCCTATGTCCAGTACTTTCCAGTAATTTTTTTCTCTCTCGTTCTCTGTCCTTCTCTAATTTTTTTCTTTAGCTTCATTTCTCAGTTCTCTCTCTTTTTTCATTTCTCCCGGGTTCATATCCCTCTTTATCCGAATGTTGCTGTATTCTGTATCCACAGCCAGTTTTCCTGTCCTCACCAGTATTTCTTCAACCCCTACTTGGGATCTCAGTTTAACTTTTAATGGTCTTATGGATCCATCCCTCATTGTATTTTCCAAGTCTATTTATTTCTTCATTTTCTTTCTCTAGACTAGACATTGTTCTTTATTCTGCACCCTTTAAATAATCTTCTTTACCATTTCTTTTTCCTCCTTTTATCTCACAAATTTCACTTTGTTTTTTTTTTCTCTTGTAGTCCATATATTACCATACATTTCTTTTTATCTACTGTGTCTCTTATTACTTCTTCCTTTGCTTTAATCACCTGTATCACTATGTCCTTTAAATTTTCTCATACAGTAAAACCTCGGTTGACAAACGTCTCTAAGGACGAACAATTCGGGAGACAACCAAAAAATTTGTCAATATATTGACCCAAGGGACGAACAATATTTCGGGGGACAAATGCGGTTAAACGGCTCGCCGGCAGGCGAGCCGTTTGTGTGATAGCCAACCTGGCTATCACACAACAACAAAACAAAACATAAGCACAAAAGAAAATAGAAACAGGAACATATGAAAAATATTACATGGGCATGGTTTTTCCTGGGCATGGTGATGTTACCGGCGCGCTCTACTGTAGCTTCCTCGGCGTTATCATCTCTGCTATAACGGGGCCCCACATAGCGGCACTGACTTGTGACGCTACACAGCTGTTGTGTAACTCTAGCACGCTGCGCACATCCAAAGTCCTCTCATGACTGTCTTCTCGGATCTTGTCTGTCTTCCTCCCCATCCTCCTCTCCTCCATTCCATCATGCCATCAACGTCCAGTTTCTCAAGTAAATAACCTTTTCTTTTTTATTAATTTTCTTATCATTTTGATAGCATTTAGGTAAGTAAAACAATTTAGGCTTTTTATAATTATTTTGTTCATGTCATGCATACATTAAAGGTCTATTTTGAATGGGTTTTATGGACAAAAGTATGATTTTTTTGGGGGTCTGGAACGGATTAATGGTATTTTAATACATTCTTATGGGAAAAATTGATTCAAGGGACGAACAAATCGGGTGACGAACAGGATTTAGGAACAAATTATGGTCATGAGCTGAGGTTTTACTGTATTTGTTATTTAAGCACTTTGGCAGAGTTCACTTTTTTCATATTCTTGATCTTTTTTTCCCATGCCTTCTTCAACTCATCAAATTTTTCTTCACTCCCTTCTGTGCCTCAACTTTCTCCCTAAGCACTTCCAATGCTTCCTCATAGTTCTTACACTTCTCCTTTAGGGTTCTGTTCTCCTTTTTTATTCCTTCTTTCATTGTTGACCTTCACTGTTTCCTCTAATTCACTACATTTTGCATTCATTTCTTTATTTTCCTCAAACACATTGTTTTTCCAGTATCCCGGCAATGACTTCCCTCATGCATGTAATCTCCTTCTCCACTGATATTATTTCTCTCATGTTAGTTCCTTCATCCTTAAGCCCGAGAAATTCCTTGTAGAACTCAACTCACCTAAATGTTGTATCCCCAGTGGTATTTCTGTGAGGTTTCTATAGTCTTAGGCTGCACAGCATTGATTACATGTCCATCAGCCCCACATGGGTTCTTATTCTCTTCCATTTTTTTCTTTTGGTTTAACACAAAATAGATTAATACTATAGAGACAGAATGCTATCCTAGCCCAGTCTCCCCTTGTATTTACATCACCAGATCTCGTGTGGTTGGAGGCGGCAGTAATATCCAGCACAGGAGCATTTGTTTATGTGTCTGTTCTCTGCAGTGTCAGTGTGTGTGTGTATTATTGTATTTTAATGCATATTTTTTAGCATTCCAGATGTATAACAGTTTGAAATTAATATTTAGAAGTTTGAGTCAGTATGTTTTCTTTGTAAATCTTATTATGAATGAAACGGAAAGCCTATAAATGAAAGAAACAATTTACAGATACTTGGAAGTGAAAGCAATGAATGTGTGTTTAGCCGTGGAACCCCAACTCACTCACGTCAAACGTTAAGCCAAGCACTGCCTACACCTGCCCCTGCCACCTGTACTGTTATGATTTATGAGGCAGAGGAGCTTGTAGAAGAGCCCAAGGAAGAAGCTATTTTAGCTCAAGTAAGTATTTGTATACATTTCAGTTTTGTAGATTTATATTTGCTTAAGAGGTTGATCAGTAATTAAGAAGTCTAGATATGTTTGTTAGCAAAGATTGTGATAAGTTCAGAACTTTGCCACAGGTTATTTATTAATATCCATCCTAATTGATATACATTAATTTACTGTGTTCATAGCAGAAATTTACTGACTAAATTATTTTTGATTGATTGATTTTTTTTTTTACATGTTCAGTTCTCTGATCTAAAGCTTCTTATGTGTTAATGAAAATCTTTTAAGCTTGCTTGAATTACTTATCCTTTATTCATAGAGTGTTCAACTTTATTCTTTGAATTCATGTTTGCCTACTTCTGGAGAGGAATTAATTGTTAATTCTTTCTGTTAATTAGACACCTATAAATGCAGATTCCAGCAGCTTGCAATGAAGGGTAAGACAGTAAATAAGGACTTGAAAAGAGAGGGAAGTTAGTGTATAGTAGGTAGTGGAAGTAAGTTATTTGAAAGATTCTTGTGCTGTGAATACAAACAGAGTGTAATATGTTTAAATAGATATTACTAAAGGTGAAAGTACAGGTTATTCTAAGTAGAAAACATTCTATATGTATATGCATTTTGAGATTTTGTTTAGCCATGTGATGAAATTTGAGTGTGGCAGAATGACAATGGTCTTATAAATATTTCATTCATCATTTGTACAAGTTTGGGTTATTGCAGTTTCACATAATGAGTATTGACAGACATATGATTTACTGATTAACATTATACAGTGTTGAATGATGGCATGGCTGTGATAACTGCAAATATAACATTAGGCTATGTGACGCCTTGGCTGTCCAGGCAGGGAGGGGAAAGCAATGAGATTATTACAGTTTCACACCAAGAGAAGTGACAATGAATATATTTAGATTGTACTGCATCCTTAGGACAGAAAAGAAAACTATCAGAAATGCCACACCCTTACAGTAAGGTGGAGTATGTGGACATAGTGTTTCCATTGCATAAACACCTGCCCAGCTTAACCATTGTATCTCACTCAATATCACTACATATCTCAACAATGCCTCAAAATCAATATGTGTACAGAACATTTTCCACTTAGAGTAACCTGTACTTTTGCCTGTAACAATATCTGCAGAAACTTGCATCATATCTTGTATGGAACTGAAATTGTGTATGGAAGAATTTCTACATGTCTTGAAAAATCATAATGGAATGTACTATGGAGTTGTGGAAATAGCTAAACACAAAATCTCTCCAGGTGATCTTCCTGTCTGATAGAAGCAAAAACAAATTTGACAAAGCTATTACTATTTCAATATGGATCCTCAACACGTTAACCGCATATCGGGCCATCCGTGTACTGAGCAAATGTTTCACTTGTTGCATATTGGTAAATCTGAGGCCGGAATATCACTTTCTAAAAACTATTATAAACTTGAGTATGTAAACAATTTGTATATAAATTTGTATTTATTATGCCTGCATATGCATTGCTAAGGTACTGGAAAATAAGATAAAAATGATAAAACAATAATTTCATTTGTAGAAGGAAAAAATAGGCTTCTGAGTAACAAGTAATGTTTGGTGACATATTACTTCAAAAATACAATCAACATAAGAAAATAATGGAATATTAGATCATCATAATGTTGATCACTAATTACACAAGTCATGTTTTTCGTTAAACATGAAATGCAAAGTAGTGGTTGACCCTCACATTCATTGTAATAGGTGGATACTCTCCTAGCCTTGTTTGTGGCCACCTTGTATCCCTCAGACAGTGAGATTTTCTCATAGCATCCTCTGCATCTCTTCCTTGTATTTTTCATTGGTCCATCTGCTTCCTGTAAGGTATGTTCTTTTCTTGCACCCAATATATCAGAAGTCCCCTTCCCTGGTTTTGTAATTTCCTCAGGAATGTTTTAAGTAAGAGAGAGAATTACTGATTCTATGAAGGTTTTTAGGCATACTTGTTTTGCTGAGCAGTATTTATTGTATAGAATTTGAGCATTTGTCACTGATATCCCAGCAATCATTTCCAGAGCCAGCTTCTTGTACCACTTCCTTGATTTGTAGAGTGGCGAGTAGTAGGAATTGAGTTGATCAACAACATCAACACTTTTTTTGCTTTATTGTACTCAATGACACTTTCAGGTTTTACAATCTCTTCTCCTTTTCTGTTTTTCATTCCACTTGGAACTAAGTTATTACCTTACTCAGGTACTGTTGATAGTGTCAAGAATATATCATCATATGCTACAGCCCATGCCTGGCACACTGGTGTACCAATACGCGATAGAAGGGGAAAAAAAATTACTGGTCCGCGATTCGGTATATATTTCTACCATGGATTTTTATGCTCTATACTAGAGGCCACGCTCTCACAATGATATATACCTCTTCTCTCTGCAAAAGTCCAATGGACACTGGCGTGGTCGGGTGTTAAGAGAGAGAGAGAGCATTATAATCCTGTAAATAACATGTATTTATCATGTCTTTGTATCATTGAACTTCCAAATATGGACTGTTCCATATTAGACCTGTGTAGAACATTTATAGAATAATGTTAAGTTTGTGTTAAGGACAGGGATGTTAATAATAGTTTTTATTCACAGATTGATGTCACAAATTTAACTCAAGATTCTAAATTGCTTCGACTAGATTTCCACTTAAAGAGGTAAGTGTCTATTTTGCCAGTTTCATGTTTATAAATAAAGATAATTTTCCCTCAAGTAGTGGAACAAGACAAGGATAAAGATCAATGTGTAATGGTGATTGTCATTAACCCGTTCCCGATGGAGGATCTATATATAGGTGTTTTTAAAACAGGACTTTTTTGTCGGATCGTCTACATATAGATGTTTGTTCTTATTTTACTGCACTAAGTTGTAGTGTCGTCTATATATAGACGATTCCTCGCAAATAACAAAATTCATAAAGTAAATCATTATTTGGCATCTCAACTACCCAAACATTAGTCAAAATGGCCTCTCAAGGCTGGTCATTGCTTGCGCTATTTTGATGGTGGATGTGCTACACACGTAAGCTAATACTGGAAATTTTTGCATTATTTACACTTTTTTTTATCATTAGCTTATCACGTCAAAGAAAAAGAACTGTACCACATGCCAGCAACATTGCCTAAAAATGAATAGGTACAAAACAAGTACTTATGTAAAAAAATGAAAAAAAAAGTAGAAGCAAATTACATCCAAGTCAAAATTCCTGGATGTGAGTAACTAAAACATTCATACAAGCATATTGACATATATTATCACCAATCAAACACAAACAACACTTGCATAGAGATTCAATTGTTTGTTCAGTTTTGTAGCAGAGTCTATATAGAGATGTCACTTGCTCAGTTTTGCAGCAGAGTCTATATATAGATTAAATTGTTTGTTCAGTTTTGCAGCAGAGTCTATATATAGATGTCAATCAGGAGTACCCATTTCCGGAGAAACTATGTATGGATGAAAGTTGGTAGCATCTATATATAGATGATTTTTTATTTGGTAGTTCACTCATCTGCCCTGCCGCCAGGAAGGGGTTAAAGGTGGGACATGTTTCTGTGAACCTAGTATTTGGTTGTGTGTGTGTGTGTATTTACCTAGTTGTAGTTTTACAGGGCCTGGGCTTTATGCTCGTGTGGCCCCGTCTCCATATCTACACTTATCCAATCTTACTTTAAAAGTATGCACACTCGTTGCAGACACTACTTCTTCATTTAAACTGTTCCACGTCTCGATACATCTCTGCGGGAAACTATATTTTTTAATATCTCTCAGACATCTTCCTTTTCTCAGCTTTTTACTATGCGATTTTGTGCTTCGGATGTCATATTCTTCTCAGGATCAGTTTCTCATTATCCACTTGGTCCATTCCGTTGATCAATTTATAAACTTGTATCAGGTCTCCTCTCTCCCTTCTTTGTTCCAGGGTTGGTAGATCCATAGCCTTTAGTCTCTCCTCATATGTCATCCCTTCAAATTCTGGAACCATTCTTGTAGCTATTTTTGAGGGGTCCACACTACTCCTGCATATTCCAATCTGGGTCTTATTGTAGTACTTATCAATTTCTTCATCATTTCTTTGTCAATGTAGTGAAATGCTACTCCAATATTCCTTAGCAAATTACATGTTTCTCTAAAAATTCTATCAATATGGCTTACTGGTTGATTGTTTTCTTCCATCGTCACTCCTAAGTCCTTTTCCTTTTTGACTTTCTCCAGTTCTACTCCATCTCCCATCTTATAGATTCCCACAGGTCATCTTTCACTCTTTCCCATTTCGATGACATGGCTTTTGTTCACATTGAATTCCATTTCCCACTTCTTACTCCATTCCCAGATCTTATTTAGGTCTTCTTGCAGTATTTCACAATCCTCCTTTTGCTTTATAACTCTGCACAGTTTCGTATCATCTGCAAACAGATTTATGTAGCTGTTCACTCCTTCTGGCATGTCGTTAATATAAATGAGGAAAAGTATTGGTGCCAATACTGACCCCTGTGGCACTCCGCTTTCTACTGCTCTCCACTTGGACTTCATATCTTTAACTACCGTCCTTATTTCTCTCCCCCTCAAATAATTTTCTATCCATCTCAATGTGCTTCCTTTTAAGCCACCCTTCTCCTCTAACTTCCACAGTAATCTTGCATGTGGCACTTTGTCAAACGCCTTTTTTAAATCCAAATAAATACAGTCAACCCATCCTCTCTCTCTTGTACTCTATCAACTATTCTAGAATAGAAACTCAATAAATTAGTTACACAAGACCGTCTTTTCTAAAACCAAATTGGCTATTTGATATTAATTTGTTGTCTTCAAGGAACTCGATCCATTGTTTCTTTATTATTCTTTCACACATCTTGCATATTACACTAGTTAGTGATACCGGTCTGTAATTTAAAGGTTCTTCCTTCCTTCGCTCTTATATATGGGAACCACCTCAGCTCTTTTCCATTCTACTGGTACTGTTCCATTTTCTATTGAGCATTTTATGATGTATATAGGACTTGCTAGTTCTTCCCTACATTCTTTCAGTATTCTGCCTGAGACTTCATCTGGTCCCATTGCCTTCTCTTCATCCAGTTCCTTCATTAACTCTTTTATTTCAAGCTTGGTTACTTTAATCTCTTTCATATAGATTGTCTCTCTATTACTCTGTGGCCTCTCAAATTTGGATTCCTTAGTAAAGACCTCCTGGAATTTTTATTTAATAGTTCTGCCATACTTTTGGGTCTTCCACCATCCCGTTCTCTCCTTTTAACCTTTCTATTGTTTCTTTTTGCCTAATTTTTCCATTTATGAATCTATAGAACAATTTTGGTTGCTCCTTACATTTTTCGACAATGTCTTTTTCAAAGTTCTTTTCCTCTTCCTTCCTCACCTTAACATATTCATTTCTCGCTGCTTTGAAGTTTTCCTTATTTGCTGGATTTCTATTTCTCCACCTTTTCCATGCTCCATCTCTTTTCTCCTTTGCCTTGGCACACCTTGCGTGTGTGTGTGTGTGTGTGTGTGTGTGTGTGTGTGTGTGTGTGTGTGTGTGTGTGTGTGTGTGTGTGTGTGTGTGTGTGTGTGTGTGTGTGTGTGTGTGTGTGTGTGTGTGTGTGTGTGTGTGTGTGTGTGTGTGTATTTACCTAGTTGTATTTACCTAGTTGTAGTTTTACAGGGCCTGGGCTTTATGCTCGTGTGGTCCCGTCTCCATGTGTGTGTGTGTGTGTGTAAGTCACTGTTTGATCTGCTGCAGTCTCTGACGAGACAGCCAGACGTTACCCTACGGAACGAGCTCAGAGCTCATTATTTCCGATCTTGGGATAGGTCTGAGACCAGGTGTGTGTGTGTGTGTGTGTGTGTGTGTGTGTGTGTGTGTGTGTGTGTGTGTGTGTGTATTTACCTAGTTGTATTGTACACAGTCCAAGCGAGACTCATAATGTCCTGTCTCCATTTATCTAATTTTTCCTTAAAGTTATGCACATTATGTGCTGTAACAACTTCATTATTCAGTGCATTGCACTTTTCCACCGTTCTGTATGGAAAATTGTATTATCCAATATCCTTCACACACTGCCTCATCCTGATCTTCTTTACATGTCCTATTGTCCTTCTATCTTCTGTCACCAGCACCAGGTCTTCGTTGTCTATCTTTTTAATGCCTTTGACTATCTTGTACATTGTTATTAGGTCTCCTCATTCTCTTCTATCTTTTAAGGTTGGCAGTCCCATTTCCTTCAGCTGCTCTTCATCCTTTAGTTCCGACACCATCTTTGTAGCAATCTTCTGTATCCATTCTAATCTTCTTATATCTTTTTTTAGAGCTTGGAGACCACACCACAGCTGCATATTTCAGCTTTGGACGTATCATGCTTGCGATAATTATTTTCATCGTATCTTTGTCCATGAATTGAAATGCCACTCTTATATTAGTTCAACATTTTATATGATAATCCAAATATCTTGCTGATGTGTTTTTCGGGGTTCAGATTTTTCTGTATAATCACTCCCAGATCTTTTTCATCTCTAGTCTTCATTATTTGTTCCTCTCGCATCAGTTAGTTTCATGCCGGTCTTCTCTTGCTTTTTCCTGGTTCCATTACGTGACATTTCTTGCCATTGAACTCCAATTTCTACTTCTTAACTCCATTCATAGATTTTGTTTATATCTTCCTGTAACAGCAAACAGTCCTCCCAGATTTTGATAACTCTTAGCAGCTTTGCATCATCACCAAATAAATTAATATAACTTTACCCCATTGTGAATGTTGTTTACATAAATCTGAAATATAATGGGGGCTAACACTGATCCTTGTGGCACTCTGCTTGTTACTTTACCCCAAGATGAATATGTATCATTGATCACAGTTCTCCCTGTCCTTCAAATATCCCTTGTCCTTTCTAACAAAGTTCCTTGCAGTCCACCTATGTTCTCTAGTTTCCAAAAGTAGTCTTTCATGAGGGACTTTATCAAAAGCCTTTTTTATGTCCAGGTATACTGTGTTCACCCATCCATCTCTACTTTCCAGTCCTTATATTACTCTCAAGTAGAAGCTGTTCAACACACATGACTGTCCTGTCCTAAACCCAAATTGTCTGTTCAATATGACTTGTTCTTCTTCCAGATGTTTAACCAGTTTTTCTTTGATAATTATATTTCACACAACTTTCCCATAACACTTATAAGTGACACTGGTCTGTAATTTCATGGCTCAGTTGCCTTTCCTCCTTTAAATATCGGTATTACGTTGGCTCTCTTCCATTCTAGTGGAACTTTCCCTCCGTTTGAACTTGTAATTATTTTCCAAATTGGGTCCAACAATTGCTCTTTACATTCTTTTAGCACCTAGCCTGATACACCATCTCTTGGTCCCATTGCTTTTCTGATACCCAAGTTATCTAATAATCTTCCAATATCCTCTTTGTACACTGTGATTTCCTGTAATCCTTGGCAATGCAATGTCCTATTTGGTTCTGTAAAATCCTCTTCTACAGTGAACACAGTTTTGAAGCTCTCATTCATTATTTCACACATTTTCTTCTGTTTGTTATGTCTTCCCTCCTTTAATTATTTTTCTATCACTTCTTTGTTCTTCATCTTTCCATTTATAAATTTGTAGAAAAGTTTGGGTTTAACTTCGCTTTTACACATCACATCTTTCTCAAAGTTTCTTTCTTCTCTTCTTACTCAAATATATTCATTTCTCACATCCTTATACTGTTGTCTGTTATTGTCATTTCTCTGTTTAATGAGTTTCATCCAAGCTTTATCTTTTGTGCCTTTATAGCATCTGTGCATCTAGCATTGTACTAAGCATGTATTTTTTTTTTTAACTCTATAAAAGGTACGTATTTCTTTACTCGTCCATTATATTTCTGTATGAATATTTCATATTTTCCTTGTATCAGCCTTCCATACATAACGTTTCTCCATTCAATATTAGCAAAAAATTCCTTAATTTTTCAAAATCTGCTCTTGCATAATTTAATCTCATTTTTGTAGTCATCCCTGTATCTTATCCTATCATCCTCCTGTATTTCCAGCTCTGATGTCACATGATCACTTCTTCCCATTAGACTAAGGTATTGTATGCTGGGAGGGGGCTCTTGTTTCTTTGTGAATACTAGGTCAAGCAACGATGGTTCTTTTCTCTCCCTGTACCTTGTTGATTCCTCCATCCACTGGTCCATCGTATTAACTATAGTCAACTGTAACACCTCCTCGCTCCATTGTTCAACATTATCCATTGCTACCATCTCTCCAGTTTATTTTTTACAGTTAAAGTCTCCAACTAATAGTATTCTTCCATCTCTTCTTATATTATCTAAGCACTTAATCACCTCTCTTTGCATATCTTTATGTTCCTCAGTGTGTGTGTGTGTGTGTGTGTGTGTATGTTTGAAAGGAGAAAAAGAGAGAACCCAAATTGACAGATTTCACCAAATAGATTGTGGCATTATCAGATAGTCAGCCTTTTCCCACTATCAAGTCAGAGAATCAGTGCCAGTCAGATGTAACACTGCCACTCCTGTAAAACAATAGTTTCTAGTTGAATGTGATGGTTAGTAAGAATCATTGACAATACTTTATAGTATATGATCTCAGGGATGGGAAGGTAGTAAGTGGTATATGGGATTGAAGACCAAACCTTGGTTGTTGTTTGATCAATTTAGGTTGTACAATGTGTAATAGATCATGTTGATTAAGTTAATCTGTGTTGAATAACAGAGAATAGAAAATAGTTGAATAGACATAAATAAAGAAATTTTGGTTGAGATGGTTAGTGACTAAGTAGATATGGCAGGGCATTTTCATGTCTCTTAACTGGCCACTAAATACTGTAACATTTGAGGCATTGAGTAGAAGTTTTTGTCTTAGTGACCATTTTTTTTAGTTTTGTACACTATAGTGTATTCCTGTCCCCTTTCTAATAGTACAACAAAGAATTATGTGGAAAAAAATCACCTCAACTTTAACCTCAACGATAGTACTGACTGACCACTGCTAACAAAGGCATTAGCTCTGCTTAGTATTCATTACTTCCATTCTTCTGAATAATCTAGTCAGAAAGTCTGTATGGCTTAGCACTTTCTTCACCAGGACCTAAACCTTGGAAACCAACATGAGGCACCAGTATTCCACTGATGTTTAGATTTATATTCCCTGTCCTGCTTATTCATGCAAAAACACACCAGGCCACCACAGACTGAGGTGCTGACCAATCAGTGCTTGACATGCTCCGTCAAGTGCCAGGCAGACAATGAGAGTGCCAGAGATACAAAGATTCAACCAATGAGCATCAGTTAGCTTGTTTATTTACTCCCACTTGTTTATTTTTACTTTAGTATTGTTCCAAAACACGAAGGTAGATGTTTTCAGTTACATTTGGGGGGAGGAAAAAATCACCAGGATATCTTTATTGATTGAAAAGATATAGCATTTTGAACGTAAACAAATTTAACGTTTTTCTCATTTTCTTAAAAAAGTGTCACTCAAGACCTTATTTCACTCAGCCTAATTTGCTAGTTGAACTTTAAAATATACAAACTCTATTTTACTTAAGTTTGTTGTGGACTAAATGCAATCTCTTATATATATTACTTTATGTATTTGTTTCAGTGATGGTAGCCTTCATATAGTTCTACAAGAGACACAAGCAAAAATTAACCGAACATTCATCATAGAATCTGGAAGGAGTTGAGGCTTGTGGCTTTTAGTTGCTTGAACAGGCCTCTTCTCTTTTTGTACTTCACTACAAGGTAAGATATGGGCATTGTATCCTTAATTAATTTTGTGGTTGGAAGTGATCTTTATCCATTTATATTTCAGGAACATTACATTTGGTGCCAAGTCAATCACATGCTATAAAAATTAGGCAGTATACTTTATAACATTGTCAGACAAACACTGAAAGGTTGCTCTTTTTCAGCAAAGCATGAAACTAATGGACTGTATTTAACCTATTAAGTTACCTTGTACTGAGCCAATATTATTTTCAAAACATTTGTTGTCTGAGACAAATGTTATTAGCACTGGTGAAGATGACTGCAAGTTCTGAATTAGTTTTCCATGGCTCATGTTCATATACACTTAACAATAATCATCCTCAATTGCTTGACATTCTTTTCATAAGGAGTATTTGTAATATTTGATTTCAGAAGCCTAAATTGCATCACTTCTGACTATAAGATTAGTCATAAATTTACAAACATTTAAAGGTCATATTGTGCTAAGTCATACACAAATAACAAAACTTTTACTGCAGATTTGTGGTGCCTTTATGTATGTTCATGAATTTGCATCAGAGGTTTACAGGTTTTCAGTAATGGCTGCAAAGTTTGCATAGTTATGTTTATGGACATCTTGGAGTTTCATGATACATACCTTAGTAGTTCAGTCAAAACCAATAGTTATTTGGAGGTCCTGTGATGCATTGACCTAGCCCATGGTGTAATTGATTCCTCACATCTTGCAGTGCTATTTATATAGGATAATTATAAGGATAAAAATAGAAAACTAGGACATTTGAAACATTTTACTATCAATTAAAGGGGTTTGGGTATGGCTTGTTTGCACTGAGGTGATCAGGGTCCCCATGGACTCCTGTCAACCCTGAGATCTGGCATAGAACTGCCGCCCAGAGTGACATGCTTGAACTCATATTATACTATTGACAGAAAAGCTTGAGGACTTTCCATTTATTTGCTCTACCCTTGGCTGAAGGATGTGTGAAAAGCAAAGCAAGAGACATGACATCTATGTAGCAGTTGAATGGTCTTGGCAGATCAACTCAGTTTAACTTTTTTTTTTTTTTTTTTTTTTTTATGTGAGGGCTTGACAAATGATTAATTTTATTAGTATTACTGTATATTATTCTTTATTTATTAAGTAGACTAGAAATTCAAAGGGAGTGTCTCAGATGATAGAAAATAATGAGATAAACAGCAGGTATAGCTTTTAAATCTAAATATTCATATTCGGGATAGTCACTGGGCACCACTTAATCATTTGTGATGAGCACCTGTATCTTTCCTTCCTCTTTCATGTTAAGTAACTTCCATGTATATTTAAGATCCAACAATACTGGTAACCAATTATCTGATCATGGCTGCTGTCCTCATGGACCACTCACCCTATCTAACTGATGCTTGGGACTTCCAACTTCCAACATAATCAGTCTGATAAAGTGGTTACTATGAGGACCATAGTCACAATCATACAACTGATTACCCTAAAAAACTTGGTGTGCTGTAACATTTGAATTAAATTCTACCATCTTAGAAACCCTTATTATGTAGTGGTTTAGAGAAACTGAGGTAATCTGCTACAGTTTTCATAGTTGGCCTAGTGCTATTCAGCTGCCACATATATAATACATAACTGGTATTTCTGTAGCCTTACTCTGGTAAATACACCTTGAGCCAAGTTGAAGAGTGATACAATTGGAAAGAGCTCAGACCTTTGGCCAATACTGTATAATGTACTGCAGCCAATAAGCAACTATTAATGAAATTTGTACATTTGGAGCATTTGGTGGGGCAGGCAGCTTGGGGCTGCGTCACCCTGAGCGGAGACTTATCACTGTCAGCGATAGTTGAGTCTTGCATACTTGGTATGAAGAGTTTCAATGGGAGCCACAGTATAACACTTAGTCACCTTTAAAAGGATCATTTGATCAAAGAAAAAAATGCATACGTTCACAAATACATACTCCAGATAATACATTTACAACAAGTTCAGATAACAATAACACCAACAATCAGGTGGATGATGCTATGTACACAGGTGAGCACAGCGGCCGGCACCATGTTGAGCAGTGTGCATCCACCAGCATCATAGAGTCCCCCGGGCGGCCCTGCCACAACGAGGACGCCAGTGAACCACTATCACAGTCTGGTGGCGGCAGCCGTGTGTCAGCTGCCACCACCTTCACTACAACACAATTCCTGAAGCAGCCTAGAGTCCATGCTGGCCACCTTATAAAATAATTTACCTAATAAAATTCTTTAAAAATTAAGAATAACTACGTATCCTTATATCTCCAACGTCACCGGCAATGAAATGTACATAGAGACGCTCTTACCACAAGGGCAGAGGTTGATCTCACATAAAAATAAACATGAAAATATGTACTAGCTTTCTCATGATAACAAGTATGATGATGAAGAATATGAGTGGTGGTGAGAGTGGGCAATAATGAAGAGCCACAAGAGGCTCAGGTGCAGCCCACAGCTGAGGTATGGCTTGTACTCTCCTGGGATTGTCTGCAGGCAATGCCCATCACGGCTTGCCTGAGGCCACCGCATGGGCCCCTGTCACGATGCCTGTTGGGGCCGATACCACCACCACAGGCTTGACCAAGCCCCCAAGCCCACTCCCCAGTGAAGTGGTGTACTGGGTGGAGACCAGTGGGACGCTGGTGGCATTTCCACTAACAGATGCCGCCTTCAGGCCCTTGCTTCCAACGGTGGTGACGGTGCCTGGCACTCCCACCCGCTGTGGCTGAGACACCACCAGTGGGGTTACAATGGGAGGCCCAATGCCGGAAACCAGCGTTCCCATGCTGTTGCCTAGACCTGACACCAGCTGGGTGATGCCTGCAATACAAGGCACCAACATCAAGTAACTTGTTTGTTTCATGGAAAGAAAGTGATATACAAATAAACAGAACTTCAGTAACCATAACAGGATTCTTGCATACCATTATTGTTTACAACAGGAGGCCTGACTCAAGTGCAACAGCTTTGACTAGCTAGCAAGATGCAGCTCGAAGGGAATGTTATGCCTGCTGAGTGCAACCCACCATTGGCGTGAGTTATTGGGAGGTAGGAGGGCAGGAGGGAGGACGTAGCAGCTTGTGTCACCTTGACGGCTGCTGCCGCTCCCCCCACACTTAGGTTGAGTGGCACTGTAGTTATGGTGCCATTGGTACCTGTTTTAGAATATGTGTTAATTGTTGTGACTACATCTTTCAGTATAATGACAAAACTGTAGTGAGTTACTAATTTAGTCAGACACACTATACTGAAATCTATCATTAAAAAATTACTGACCCATTACTATGAGATGACTTCCTCTTTTAGAGAACACTCATCATGTTGAAAGATGGCCTTGATTTTTTTTCCATGAAGTTAAATATCACGAGTAATTTTATTTAAAGAATTTTTTACTTGCTTAGTTAATTACTAAGCAGGGAGTTGAGAACTGTGAAAGGAGTTTTCATTTATTCATTTTTAGATTATATCTACTTGTATACCAACCAATCTGAGAGTTCCTTAACCATAAGTGGCTCAAAGAATATCCTTCTTATATAATGTGCACCATTATATATAAACAGTACTGTAATTAACACACTCATCTTCAAGTAAAAATACATAAAAAAAAATGTATATTCCTTAAGATGGTCATTATTATTTTTTTTTTTTTCCAGGATTTGACCAAATCTGAAAAAAAAAAAAGATATATTGACTCACCAATTTAGCCAAATTTAATTTCACTAGATTTGGTACATCAGAATTTTTTTTTTTTTTTTCCACCATTCCTTAAGCCTGTAAAAAAAAAAAAATGCCTACAGGTATGCGCTTTGTTATCGGATAATTATTTTTCCCATTTTGTCGATTTATCACTATCACCAATACTTTATGGTTTCAAAGTAGCAATAATCAATAATTTTAGTTTTTGTAACATGAACATAATGAAGTTTTTATTTTAACAGTCAAAATGAAATGTAATCATTTTATTTAAAACAGTACTTTTCATTAATGAAGAGAAAGGATAAACATTGAATCCAATTTTTTTCAAAGATTTTTCAAGTTTTCAAGGACAAAGATAAAAATACAGATTTGGGCTTATCGATTTCTTGTTATTGCCTGCGCTTACATCAGAATTTTGGATTTATCATTAATCGGCAAATAAATTAATCAATTTATCAGTTATTGTGACTTTCTTTTCTTTATCATGTCCAGCTGAGTATAACAACAGACAAGGATTATGAGAAAGAAAGTGGATTGATGAGAGGATAGTGCTGGACTGGTATGGAAGGAAAGATGAGTAAATCTGGTAGAATACAATAAGTACATCCTGCTTGGAAGTATAATTCATACCCTGACCCACACACTGTATAGCATTCAGCAATCCTAGACACTAGGTGATTTGTGTTATTCACTCATGTCTCAAGCTGACAAAGTATAAGATAGCCTTTATACAGCTTTATACATGCAGTAAATTTTGGTGAGCTTAGTAAGGATATAACTTAAGGCCATGACTTGCATACCACACTCATGCATGAATTTAAAAAAATTCAAGGGACAACTTTTTTAATATCTAAGTTGTTAATTTAACCAATTTTTAGAGATTCAATGCAACTGTGAAAAAGATTCAAGTTATTCTATTGCAAGGCTGTCTTATTTTCAGCTTTAATAACCTATACAGTAATCTCACCACATTTTCATATTAATACAATGGCATTTGCAATTTTATAAATAAAAAGCTTTGGTGAACAACCCAATATTCTTCTACTTCTAATCACATAACTAATTCATTCAAGTCCAGTAACAACTTGGATAGCAAGTTCATCAAATTTGGTAGTTTATTCAATTTATTGTCATTCTCAATCTTTTCTTTCTAAAGACTAATTCTACAAGGGGAAAAAATTAATGTTTAACATATATATATATATATATATATATATATATATATATATATATATATATATATATATATATATATATATATATATATATAACAGTGTATGTATAGACCTGCCTTGTGTATGAGGGAGGGTTCGTGGGGTGGTAGGCATGGCCAAGTGGAGAGCCTGTACACCATTCTTGAAGGCAACCATCATGGGAGCAGCAGTTGCAGCTCCAGTCTTGGCCTCTTCAGGGTTGTCTCCACGATCCAGCCCTTCAGTGGTGGCTGGGGAGTGAAAGATAATTTATTACATCATTTTGTTCATTTAATTCTTTTGCTAGTGCTCACCAACTTACTTATGTCTCACTGTCCTAAGCTTTAATCTCAACAGCACCATTATCAATCTCTGACTCTACAATAGCACAACAATTAACCACAATCTTCTCTGTTGGTTATCCTCCAATCCTAGGCCAATTCAATCTTACTTCTTGAGCTGCATAATCATAAAATAATATTTTTTCCTACAAGGAACATCACAAGCAATAGATATAACAGCTGATCCCATAATTCTCTGTTTAAATGAAATTCATTCATCCCTTATCAAAACTTTCTTCCCAATAAATATAACAAAATATCACGGTTACTTAATTTGACAATATTTTTATAAGTATATGACAATAAATTTATAATTTAAAGACTTGAAATTAAAAGTTCATCAGAATACTAGACATGTATTTTATTACCTACTAAATATAAAGAAAATGACACATGAAATATTAGCAATACAAGCATAACTGTGAATTAATTTAGTTGTCACTATTACCATTCACCTTCCAATAATTCTCTAAATTTTGTGTATGGTGTGCAACACAAGATGCATGTCTGTGGTGTGCATATATATATATATATATATATATATATATATATATATATATATATATATATATATATATATATATATACTAACCTGGATGGGCAAGGGTAATCGTGAGAGGCTTGGCGCCATTAGGAGCATGATCAGCAGGTAGCAGCTTGTACCCTTCAGGAGTGATAACTTGTATTGCTGGTTGGCCTAAGAGACCCCCTGGGGCACCATTGAGCTGCACACCACCAGCCACCAAATGTGCTGGCAGGTGAATGCCAGCTGTACCACCCATGATTGACAGGTGGTCACCAGCCACTGTAGTAACAGTGTCCCTGGTGGCACTGGTTGGTCCTGAGCTTACCTCAACTGCTTGCCATGCCTCTTCCCCTCCTGTACCTGTGGCAGTAGTGAAAGTGGGTTGTTGATAAGGTTGTTGTGTGCCCCAATCTGTGGCATGGTGGGGGGATCGGCCTGGCTGAGACACCATCTGAGGTGCTCTGGAGGGTTCCACCATGCTAGTGGATAAATTCAGTGGCTGATTGGGATCTGTAAAATGCTGGTCCCTTGGGGCTGCCATCCCAGGACCACTGTCAGCCAGGGTGGTGCTTGGTACAGATGGTGGTGGGCGGGCTGGAGGTTCTGGATGTAGACGAGGTGATGCAGGAGATACTTGAGTACCAGCATCCCGAGCATCATCCTCTAGATCAGGCTGCTCTGAGGCAGTAGTAGTAGACTTGGTTTCCTTGTCACGGTGCTGATCAAGGGAAGCCATGTCTGGTAACAGAGCATTAAAGTCAATATGGTCCCAACGGGCTGACAGTTCCTTTTTGAGTGCTGAAAGCTTCTGCTGGTGGGCAATCTTCTCCCGGGCAAGACGCTCCATTTCATGTTCATACTCTCGCTCCTTCCTCTTCAAGCTCTGCCAAACATAAGTCAAACCTTATGAAAACCTAATGCTTGCTATCTCAACTCTCACCACACATCAATACCACTCTACTGTACTTCAAGAAGCCTTCATCATCCAGCAGAGCACACTGACCAATAACATCAGTAATCCTTTTTAATAAAACACTTATAACACTCAGCCATTGAAATTGTCATAAGCTTAATTTTTTTGTGAAACAACAATAAGTAATCGAGTTACTCTATCAAATTCACTTAATTTTGAGTAGTCAATGCTGTTTCTACAATTCCAGTCTAATTACTTACAGTAACTTTCTAAGATCAGCTTTATCATATGAGCTTGTTTGAGTGCCAAAATATACATAGGTAAATTTTCTGAAAAGATCATAAAAGAAATGCAAGATGTCACAGAATCATAAAACAAGTATTACATAATGGTGCACAAGAACAACTTTAGCTTCATCAACCAATTCCATCATGATCCAATCACCCAATTTTCAAATTATCATTCTGTGTAGACGAGAGAGAGAGAGAGAGAGAGAGAGAGAGAGAGAGAGAGAGAGAGAGAGAGAGAGAGAGAGAGAGAGAGAGAGAGAGAGAGAGACTAAATTTCAATCAAGAAAATCCAACATTGTTTGAAAATACATGATAAATTACATTAAATATACTTGTTAATGAACACATAATAAACCATAACTTGGTTTATTTTACATTATGGTTTAAAATGCAACACTCAAAACTTTAAAAAAAAAAAAAAAATTATATTAAAAAATAATGGATGATATGATAGAAAAGTGCCTTTGAATAAATTAGTGTATACTGTACACATGGCTTAAGATCCCAAGGAGGAATATGGGAAGTGATGTGACAGAACAGCTACAAATAGAATTTACTGAACTACATATATGAGTCTGGCACATAAAGAAAGCCAATTCAATGTTTTGTGCTTCTCTTGGCATGGAAAATCACTGCTTACTACTATTACACCCTCTTGAAAGCAACTTAATAACACTATATCTCCACCATTTATGTTATGGATCACAATGATGTCAAAGGAACTGCCCAATATATCAACTTCTCCCAATGGTAGTAAAAAAAGAGAAGCAACTTAACCATTTATAAGTGTTACTAATATTCATCCTTTCAAATTGTTATCACTTAGCAAGTTTTATTATTTTTTTTGTTTATTTGTTTTTCTTTTACTGCTTTCATATCATCTCTTAATTTCATTATAAAGTAAAGGCACTCAATTTTACACAATTTCTTCCAATGCATAAATGAGACACAGTAACAATATGCATCAACATGTGCCATCCAGATTCTATTCCATTTAAATACCAGCACAGAGCTACTTCTTTAAAGGGGGTCATTCCCATGCATGTCAGTGGTGATGAAAGGGGGGTTGAGATGAGACACCTGGGGTGAAGAAGCCAAGATAAATCAATACCTATGACGTCATTTCTTAAGCCAGGCAAGTGGCAACTAAGAACAGAGTGACGTAAAGTTTCTGGCTAAAAATATATTATGCAGGAGTAAGATGATGGTTCAAAGTTGCTAATTTTTACACAAGAATTAATGAGGATGCGAATATAACAATCAGCATCTCTCAAAAAATTCATTAAAATGTATGCGGATCACAGTCCTACAGGACTGAAGTAACAGAGGCCACTCTTAATGTGAAGTTGGCACATGAAAATAAAAAGGTGTTAACCCTCTAACTCCCTATCTTGTGACACACCTGGCATGCAATGATATGGGGCTTATCACACTATAACCTTAATTATACATGCACACCTAGTCAGGTTGTACTACCGATGATAACGATACGAAGGGCCACATCACTCACTTGGATGTGTTTGTGGGCGGCCTTGAGGATGGTCTGGTTGGATATCTTCTTGTCATCCATGGAGGGCAGCTGCCGCCTTAAGGTTTCAAAGCATTCCTTCAGGTGCGCACGGCGATTCTTCTCCAGTTTATTGTGCACCTCCCGTGATGGAGTACTTCTGTGGGAGAGGCAAGTGGGAAGGAAAGTTTGAGACTATTGAATAGTATTCGTTTTTTGTTCATGGAAAACTTTCTAATAATATATCCAACAAATTGGGCAGATTTCTAATTCTTTCATTATTCTCTAAGATAATTAATGCTTCGAGACACACCCTGAACGCTTCTTATCATCCTTAAAGGATGGGTCATCAGGAGAGTACAGCCCATGGTGAGAGAAGGTGCTGTGATGGGCGGGGGATAAAGTAAGCGACTTTGTCAGGCCATTGTTAAGGTGTGGCCCAGGCTGGTGCTGCTGCTGATGATGAGTAGCGTCGGGCCCCAAACGAGGGGGCAGGCTGGAGGTGTCGCCTGTGCTACTGGAGCTGGAGGGCGGCGACGAGGACTCCTGCCGGAAGACGCTGAGCAGTCCTAGCGGGGACGGGGATGCTGCCGGCGACCCGGGATAAGACAGCGAAGTCCGCGGAGAGGTGTGGTGCTGTCCCCCACCCTGCGTCTGTCCACTGGGAGTGCCCCTTACGCCTAGCGTGGGCGTGGACAGCGCTGGTACCCGTCGTTGTTGAGGTGGCTCGTCGCGAGCGTGGGCGGGGCTGGTAGGGGCAGTGCGGGGCGCAGGCGGCGGGGAATTCGGCCCCACGCCCCGGTGATTACTGTTATGGTGATGGTGGTGATGATGATGGTGGTGGTGGTGGTGGTTGTTGTGGTGATGGTTGTTGTGAGGGTGGTGATGGGGGATGGTCGTTGGCGCGGCCCTGGGAAGGTTATCAGCCGTCCGCTGCACTACAGCCTCCCGTTTCACCCCCTCGTCCTCCCCTCCTTCCTCTCCTCCCTCATCTGCAACAACAAAATGAGTTAGTCACCCTAAGGACATCACAGATCCCGGCGCTCCAATGCAAGAAAAACAAACGCCAAAACATTAATAGAAGGGGTTACCATGCAGACGTGGATGCAGACATGGGAGGGCAGGCTAGCTGTGTGGAAGGCGGAGTTCTGCGCGCGCACGTGGAAGTGAAGACTGACGCGGCCCTTTGACTGTTTATGTAACAACACATGTGGCGACCATAACGGGCCGCCCTCCACACAACCACCCTAGTCTCTGCCGCCACCATCCTGCCACCTACTACACGCAATCCCAAATGAGCATCTTTGACTTTATTTTATTCATTTTCCTATGGAGAATATCTTCACTTTTTGCAACCTAGTTTGCGCAGCATCACTTCTACCCTGGCAGGCACTGATTCAGCACCTGTCAGGTCAAGCTATCTCGTCAAGTAGTACATTGGCTTTGTAAACTTGCTGGTGCACCAGACTTGAGTGGACATCAGATTCATCCACTTGCTGGGCCAATCTTTTTATTATTTTATTATTATTTTATTTATTTATTTATTTATTTATTATTATTATTATTATTTTTTTTTTTACTGTTGACTTAGTTTGAATGTCGTGGTGGATCGTTTTAACACTTCCTCCTACTTGCTGAATCACGTATCTAAACACACATGCCTACACACACGCACGCTGTAAAACATACGCACATGGTCATGTAAGTACATTCACACTAACGTAGTATACACGCGACAAGTGACTATAAATAAATCGTATCAAAGCAGCAGCGGCGCAAGGATGAAGGGAGTGACGCTGCTGTGACCTTCGTGCCAAGTAACCTGTTTTGGACACCAGCAGGTTGCCGCCGCCACCCGCCATCACCGCTCGCCTCTTGCCTACCATGGTGATTTAACTTCCTGTCAGGTCAGCAAAGTTCAGCAACGGCAAGAGGAAAGGCGAGCGACGAGCGAAGCAGATGTCTGTGTGACCTTTCTGCGACTTCAGCTTAGGAGTCCAAAACTGCTACTCGAGGAACACACACACACACACACACACAGAGAGAGAGAGAGAGAGAGAGAGAGAGAGAGAGAGAGAGAGAGAGAGAGAGAGAGAGAGAGAGAGATGCATGTGACAATAAAATCCTCTGAAGCTAGTTATGTTCATCAAGTGGCACGTACACAAGAGACGGAAATATGACACACACACACACACACACTTTCGTCAATGTGGACAAAAGCCATGTCATGGAAATGGGAAAAAGTGAAAGACGACCAGTGGGAATCTATAAGATGGGAGATGGAGTAGAACTAGAAAAAGTAAAAAAGGAAAAGGACTTGGGAGTGACAATGGAAGAAAACAATCAACCTGTAAGCCATATTGATAGAATTTTCAGAGAGACGTGTAATTTGCTAAGGAATATTGGATTAGCATTTCACTATATGGACAAAGAAATGATGAAGAAATTGATAAGTACTAAAATAAGACCTAGATTGGAATATGCAGGAGTTGTGTGGATTCCCCATAAAAAGAAACACATAAGGAAATTGGAGACTACAAAAAATGGCTACAAGAATGGTTCCAGAATTTAAAGGGATGACATATGAGGAGAGACTAAAAGCTATGGATCTACCAACCCTGGAACAGAGAAGAGAGAGAGGGGATCTGATACAAGTTTATAAATTGATTAACGGAATGGATCAAGTGGATAATGAGAAACTAATCCTCAGAGAAGAATATGACATTAGAAGCACAAGATCGCATAGTAAGAAACTGAGGAAGGGAAGATGTCTGAGAGATGTTAAAAAATTTAGTTTCCCGCAAAGATGTGTTGAGACTTGGAACAGTTTGAGTGAGGAAATGGTGTCAGCAAAGAGTGTACATAGTTTTAAAGAGAAATTGGATAAGTGTATATATGGAGACGGGGCCACACGAGCATAAAGCCCAGGCCCTGTAAAACTACAACTAGGTAAATACAACTAGGTAAACACACACACACACACACACACACACACACACACACACGACCTTCATAGATATTGCGTACCTCCTCGCCTCCGGGCACCGCCGCTATCAAAATACCTGAGAGGGGGTGCACGTGAGGGAAGGTGTGGGGGAGTAAGGTACGAAGTGGCAACAGGACCCAACACACCACTAGCCATGCCGAGCGACGTTGCTATATCGTATTTGGCAACCTGGCAAGTGCACTAGCTCCCTCCTTCCCTCCCTCTCCCCCCTTCTACCTCTCACTCCTGTCTCTCACCCTCCACCACCCACAAGCCTAACCCTCTCCCACCAAACCACCCTACCATCCACCTACCCCCACCGACCGTTTCCACATCCACACGTCCCCTTCGCCCACACACACACACACACACACACACACACACACACACACATACGGCCTTCATTCTACCATATGGATTGAAGGAATGATAAGGTTGCTGACAAATTACATAAGATCAAAGTCGTCTTCTACTTTTACACACGCAAGTCCTTTACTACCTGTCTTTCAAAAGAATTAATTTATGCCTGTCCTTCCATCCACCCTGTGTGTGTGTGTGTGTGTGTGTGTGTGTGTGTGTGTGTGTGTGTGTGTTTACTCGTGCGTATGTACACGTACATTCCCTTCAATGGCCACACTTGTTCCATTTGAAAGCTGCTCCCAGACACCTGTACACCAGCAACATTCCACTGCGCTCTCTCTCTCTCTCTCTCTCTCTCTCTCTAATAATAAAATAATAATAATAATAATAATAATAACAATTTATGTCCGTGCCAAAAGGTATATGGGTGTCATAAGATCTAGCAGGGTGCCGGAAAGAAAGGTGCCAAGACTAGGGCGCTACAAAAATAACAAACGACCTCAGGGTTTCAAGGGCCAGAGGTTATCTGTCAGGAGCAGCAGTTCCCCTGGATAAGAAAAGTCCCCATTGAGGACCAAATGAGTGTCAAAGGGTGCCAAGGCTGTCAGGGGTGCTGCAGCATGTCAGGGGACAGTGACAAGAGGCATTCGAGTTCACAGGGACAGGGGAAGTGGTGGGAGGTGGTAGTCCAGGATGTGGTGATGGATGCCGGAGATCTATTTAAAACGACGAAGCAGGGATCTAAGGGGTTTCCAGGGAAGAAGGGAGAACTGGGTTGGGGACTCTTAGCTCTCAGACTCGCCACCTGCACTAGCTTTCGCCTTTCACGCCACAGGGATGGGTGTCGGCTGTATAGGAGTGAGTGTTTCAGTGTGTGGCGTCAGCAGTGTTGCGTTGTTCCTGATCAGGCCGACGTGTCCAACGCCCGTCTGTTAATGGAGGGAGGCCCAGCACCGCCTTACCGTCCGCGAGGTAGTTGTAGATCCATTTCTTCTTAGGTGGATGAGACCACTTCTCCGTGCGGTCGGGCTGCTTGAGGCCCATCTTCACCATGGGCCCGGGTCGGTGCGTTCGGCTACACCTACACAACACCGACTCCCTACACTGGGCACTCAACTCATCACGGTCCTTGCGAGCATGGCAGTCACTTTATGTGTTCCTCCACGAGCGTAGCGCCTCCTCCCGCACACTCCTCTCCGCCGCTACACTCCCACTCATGCTCTGCCGCCAATCTCGTACAGTCTATCAGCCGACCTTGAGGCCCGGCTGGCTGGCTGGGTGGCTGGCCAAACAGGCTGTCCCTTACCCTCAGTGCGGGCTACGGGGGACAAGCGGGCTCTGGGAGCAGGACAGGAGACGTGGTTGCCACCTGCAGCTGGTCCCGACACCTGAGTTTTGACTAGAGGCAACACTGGGGCGGCGAGCGTGATACTCCCGCGACCGACGGAGAAGTGCGTCCTCCTCCCCCGGCGCCCCAGCTAGGACTGCCGCGCCGCCGCCTGCCAGCCACCTCCCCCCACCACCCCGCTCCCCTTGCAGCAGCACGTTGGGGGAAGGGAGGAAGAGGGTCAGACGGTGGCACTATACGCGGGTCACGCAGGTCACACCGACTGTCACTATGGCCACTACCTAAGCAGCGCCGTGCAGAATGCGCCTGTGTGTGTGTGTGTGTGTGTGTGTGTGTGTGTGTGTGTGTGTGCTATTTAACAGGGCGTACGTACAGGTTGTGTAGACGTGCGAGCGGTGTACACACGACCCAGTAGAGTCCGTCATGCGTCAGCTGATCGCGGCCTGCACCACCTACCTCCCTTCCCCCACTCCGCTACGCCCCCACCGTCACCCTCATCCCGTCATGAATGTTCCCTTACCCCTGTGTGCACAGCCATGGTTAACTTGCAACATTATTAGCAACAACAGCCACGACAATAAAGATGGTAATGAACACTAAATAAATCCCAACGTTACTTATTGAGAGAGAGAGAGAGAGAGAGAGAGAGAGAGAGAGAGAGAGAGAGAGAGAGAGAGAGAGAGAGAGAGAGAGAGAGAGAGAGAGAGAGAGAGAGAGAGAGAGAGAGAGTGACCTAGACATCATTGATCGGCCCACACCAGGGCACACCGTCTAGGGGGGAGTAGGAGGGAAAAGGAAGAGAGAGAGAGAGAGGAGAGAGAGAGAGAGAGAGAGAGAGAGAGAGAGAGAGAGAGAGAGAGAGAGAGAGAGAGAGAGAGAGAGAGAGAGATTTTAACATACCATTTAGATAAAATTAGTACATAC
>NC_059302.1:27322418-27367418 GCF_017591435.1 Portunus trituberculatus
AGAGAGAGAGAGAGAGAGAGAGAGAGAGAGATGCGGTACAGCAGCAACAGCAGTAGTTACTAAAAGTGATTAAGAGAGTGCTTGATAAAGATGGGAAAGACAGTTGACTAATGGCGATAACTGGACTGAAGGTGGTGGTGGTAATAGCGATGGTGGTGGAAAATGGAGTGAACCAGCAGTATAAGTATTAGCGGTGATCGTAGGTATAAAGCTGATAACGTTGGTACTAGTAGTAGTAGTAGTAGTAGTAGTAGTAGTAAAGGCGGTATGCTACAAGTCATGATCGTGGTGGTGGTGGTGGTGATGGCAGCGGCAGTAGTGACGCTGCTGTGGCCTTGTATTAGTTCCTAGTTACGTCATAGTGCCACGAGGTTAGAGAGAGAGAGAGAGAGAGAGAGAGAGAGAGAGAGAGAGAGAGAGAGAGAGAGAGAGACTGACTCAAGGAGAATGTTACACGCCACCACACTTGTGACGAGGACGGTATCAACCTTACAACACCACCGACTTCTCTCCTCTTCCTCCTTCCCTCAGGTCACATTATTCCCTCCAAGCAGCAAGTCTTAAACTCCTTTACTAACCCTCACCTGCGCTCCAGCCTTGCCTTATCTCTCCTCTCCATCCCCCCCCTCTCTCTGGTGACAGGAGGGCCATGCTATCAGGGACTAACCAGACTTTCCTCACGCGACAGTCTCTCTCTCTCTCTCTCTCTCTCTCTCTCTCTAAGATAAAGAACAAGGGCGGAAAACAATAACACAACTCGTAAACACTGATCACATCCTTTCCCCAGATGTATGTGTACAGACCTTTAAATATTCTCTCTCTCTCTCTCTCTCTCTCTCTCTCTCTCTCTCTCTCTCCGTCCCGCAATTAAAGAGAGCGTCGGTAGCACGTATACGTTCCCTCACACTCTCACACACACACACACACACACACACACACACACACACACACACACACACACACGTCCTCATTACGCTTAATACATACATATGCGTACACACGAGAGAGAGAGAGAGAGAGAGAGAGAGAGAGAGAGAGAGAGAGAGAGAGATCCACGCCCACCAACTGGAAGAGGTCAAGGTCATCTGTCACTTTGTCTCCTGGCAGGGTGACGGGCAAGGCTGAGTGAAGAAGCAGTTGACAGGGAAGAGGAGGAGGGGACGGGAGAGCTAATGGATGGATGACAGGGAGGAGACTATAAGATTTTCTGTGTCTATGGTTACAGAAGCTTTCCTCCACCACCACTACCACCAGCACCACCACCACCACCTCCAGATCTCTCTCTCTCTCTCTCTCTCTCTCTCTCTCTCTCTCCTTATCCAACCAATGATACACTCAACTGCTAATCGCCAGTTTCTATAAGCGGCAACTAAATGAATCAGTCTGAAGAAATATTTTTTAAAGGGATGATGAATTTGAGGTTGGGGTAGAGAACGAAGCTTGTTTACTCGCTTCTTGTTACTACTGATAGCTTATCTTGAAATGATTACTCCTGTTTTGATGTCTGAATTTCCTCCCTACCCCCACTCGACTTTTTTTCTTTTTTTATTAGATTATTATATATCTGGTATCATCTTTCGATGTCGTTACCGAGCATGTGCTTACTGTGTGTGTGTGTGTGTGTGTGTGTGTGTGTGTGTTCACATAAATGGACCCTTACATTCGTCTCTGAGCAAGGTGTTCTGAGGTGCGCAGATGTACTGTACGGTTAGAAAGAAGGAAGAACTGAGGAAGTGAGGATAGGAAGTGAAAAGGAAAGGAAAAATCACATAAGAGAGAGAGAGAGAGAGAGAGAGAGAGAGAGAGAGAGAGAGGGATGTGGGGGTGTGGTGGAGGGAAAGAGGTGATGCCAAAGAGGGCGGGGATAGGGGGGAGATGGAGTCAAGTGGGGAGGATAGGAGGGAGAAAAGCATGTTGGGGGAGGAGGCGCCTTGTTTACCAGTGGTGGCAGCGGCGGCGGCGGCGGCGGTGGTGCTGGTGATGGTGTCGGGTCACGTCGGGAGTTATGCAAGCTGCCCCCCACCCAGAGCCCCATCCTCTCCCTCTCCCTCTCCCTCTCTCTAGGCCACACACGCCTGCCTGCCCGTCTAGCCTCGCGCCGGCCACCACGCACCCAGGCCAGCCAACCACGCGCGCGCGCTCTCTCTCTCTCTCTCTCTCTCTCACACACACACACAGGCGTTTTCTGACATGCACGCACGCTCACATCGGCGCACACACACACACACACACACACACACACACACACACACACACACACGTGCGCACGCAACAATTGTATCAAAATTAAACACAACGCAAAACTGCAACATCATACACACATACACACACACACACATACTATAAATATCTCCTTCACCCTATGGCTTCTTTGCTCCCCTGTCTACCACCCACTCCCTACTCCACCCACCACCATATACACCTGTTAAAGTATCCTTCGCATCCTTCGCACTGCAGGTCACGGCAAGGGAGGAGGAGGAGGAGGAGGAGGAGGAGGTCACTCAAGAGGTCATTCATCAGCACCTCTTTGTCCTTCCTCGGGGTCATATTCCTCCTCCTCCTCCTCCTCCTCGTCATGGTGATCTTAAGGTGTGCCTTACAACACTGACTCGTAATCCCCCACCTCCTAACTATCCCTAACCTCCACCCCGTGTGTGTGTGTGTGTGTGTGTGTGTGTGTGTGTGTGTGTGACAGTCCGTAACAGGAGCCAAGTCCCTAGAGACTATCAAAAAAAGACCCCCAATCTCACCTCTCCCAACTTCCATCCTCTACTCTTTCTTTCTCAAACTCTTCTCTCCCTCTACAGAAACCTCTTATCCACCTCAGCAGTGCCCTTATCCTGCCTGCCTGCCTGCCTCAGGTGCCTCCTTCGACTCCTCTTCATACTCTCATTCCTCTCCTCCTACTCCCTGCTCGTCCTCGTTCTTCCCTCTTTACTCCCCTTCGTTTCTCATCCTTCCTCTCTTCTCCTACACCCCTTCGTCCTTCGTCCTTTTCCTCCTTGGGAACCTGATTGGGGGGAGGAGGGAGAGGGGGCAAGGACTGGTTAACACCCCCTCTGCCACACACACACACACACACACACACACACACACACACACACACAGGACAGAAGGGTGAATGAGAATGTGAATGCATTGCCGGCACGAGGGGTCAGCACAAAGAGGAAGACTATGGATGGACTGGGCGCGTGTGCAAGGCGGTGAAGGGACGGGCGCAGAGGGGAAGGGAGGGAAGGGTGAAGGCTGTGAAAGGGCCACTTGTTACCACAGCTCCGCGGCGGCGGAGGCGGCGGCGGCGGCGGCGGCGGCGACAATGGTGGTAAAGCTTCCCCTCCCCTCTCCCCCTTCCACTCCCCCTCCTTTCATGTGCTACCTTATTCACGCCAAGTAACCCTCTCCTTCTCTCTTTCTCTCCCCCTCCTTGCACTCCTAGTCCATCCAAGTCTGCAGGTCTCTCTCTCTCTCTCTCTCTCTCTCTCTCTCTCTCTCTCTCTCTCTCTCTCAATCTTCACACGTGCAGCCCATCCACCCACCCACACACACACACACACACACAGCTCTCCAGTTGGCAGAGCTGAGTAAGTAGATTCTTTCACCAACCCCTGCTGCCTCCGTCGCCACCGCCGCCGCCCCATCCATCCCACACCTGCGCATACCACTCACATGTGTAGGATGCCTCATACCTGCACTAAAGTCCAAGGGGTCGGGGAACGGTGGCGACGTGAGTGGGTTACGCCCTACACATGGAATAATCTCCTTAATGTACATGTAAGAATGAGGTGTGTATGCCGTAATACGTGCGAACCATCACGGGTTTCTCTCACAGGTCTATTTTGTCTTGTTACGTGAACTCAATGACTAATGGCATATTTAAAAACTTCTTGGGTATTTTTTGAGGATATAATCTGAGTTTCTACGGCCACATCCTATGCTCTAACGGATATACTTAATCTCTTCATGTATGGTTGAGCAGGATACATTACACAAGTTGGAAATCCATATTTACACCAACTAACTGTAGCTTATAACCAAATAAATTTCATATACTGTACATCTTTAAAGGTTGATACATATAACCGACTAAATTTACTAAGTACGCAGCTACGTGTCCACTCATTGATGCCAACTCATCCTCACCCATACTGTCTGTCTGTCTGTCTGTCTTGATTCGCCAATCCGAAGGATTGGCATGGGCCTTTACTGCCATGGTGGCGGCCCATAGGTGTTTGCTTTCCATAGGTGTTTGCGCTTGTAGTAGGTGTCCATCGTTGAGAGTCTTGCCTGCCTCTCGCTCTCACCCATACTCTGTCAATCTCACTTATGTAAGAGTTAACCAGTATCGCGACACTCATTCCTTTCACTGGTAAACTCTGCAACGCTTTTTCCTCTTTGAATCTCTCTCTCTCTCTCTCTCTCTCTCTCTCTCTCTCTCTCTCTCTCTATACGACTTGAACTATTTCACCAGAAGAGTATCTAGACACCTCCGGAACTAAATTGGCCAACCTCTTTGAAGTTATTTCTTTCCTCGTCTTTTTTGGGAAACGACGATTGAGATTTTTTCGTGCCATAAGAGAGAGAGAGAGAGAGAGAGAGAGAGAGAGAGAGAGAGAGAGAGAGAGAGAGAGAATCACCTAATACCTGAACACTTATTAAACACAGTAAATACCCAAAGGTAAATCCCCAGGCAGTAAATGTACATGCCTACTACGTCTTTAAAGATATTATGAGGTAGTGCATGTTCACCTGAGCCCTGCAGGGTACGCTAGATCCACGTAACGTATACAAAGCGCTCCTCAACTCAAGGGTACACGTACTCGTTTTGACGTAAGAACACCCCCCCTCCACCCACCATCGTCCCGTCCCCCCTCACGTGTTAAATCTTCGCCTCAAAAGTAAATGAATAGCAGCCGTGGCAACGCAGCACCGCCACCATTCTCTACCGTACCTACTCCACATGCCCGTCATTTAGCTCTACGACCACCTGACTCTGTACCGTAGGCGTTTTTAGCACCCTGACCGACTCCCGCACTCTCCTTCCCGTCACGCACTGCAACTACTACATACCTCCACCACCACCGCGGCCGCTCCCTTCTCTACCTATCTACCGCTGTTTCGTCACCACCGCCACCGCTGCCCGCCACCATCACCACCTGTCTTTCATCACCACCACCACCACCACCACCACCAGTAATACGTGTAGCATCCCACTAACATTACTGTGATCATCATGCATATCCGTCCCTTCTCTTGTCGGTTAATACACTTGTTGATGCATGATACACAGTATACCCCCCGACACACACATTTATAAATGGTAAATTCCACCTCTCTCTCTCTCTCTCTCTCTCTCTCTCTCTCTCTCTCTCTCTCTCCCCACACACACACACACACACACACACACACAAACACACGATAAGGGATAAATTTGGACACCATTGCGTCTCATAGTGATATGATAATAGGTATTACTTGTCAATATGTACACACACACACACACACACACACACACACACACACACACCCGACATCACACCTCTCTCTCTCTCTCTCTCTCTCTCTCTCTCTCTCTCTCTCTCTCTCTCAGCACGTTTATAACTTCAAATGATACTGCAACACTTGCCAGACGTTAAAGAAACAACAAAAAAAAAAAAAGCAAGACTGCGTGAATGTTCTCATGGAGGCGGCCTGTCCTACCCTAAGGCGCCCTAGCTAACCTAGCCTAACACGAGCCCCATCTAGGAGCGTGCACAAAGACCTGCTACAGGCTACAGGCTGAGGAGTGGTGTGAGAAGGAGCAGTGAGACATGGTGACGTAACGCATGCCAAGTGGAAATAGGAGTCTTCTATAGGAATTAAACTCTCCAGTGTATGGGTAGCATGAAAAGAGGAAAAAAGAAACCCTACTGGGAGGATAAACAAACTTGCACCTGACGTCACACTCAACCTTGTTTTATTTTATTTATTTTTTTGCTGTCAACTCGTACTGTTTTACCAACCAGCTCAAGTCAGTCCAGCCCCGCCCCGCCCCGTTCACTGCCGCCTCACACCTAGCAATTCAGCCAGCCAGCCAGCCAGCCAGCCAGCCTCCCACTCCTAACCCTTGTGGCCGAACCCTCACGTAGCTTGTTACTAATACTGCTTCCCTGTTACTGTTACGCTCTCCACGCCCTCCCTTCCTTCTCCCTTCCCACCCACCTCCTCACCGCCGCCGTCACCACACATTCACGCAGTCCCGTTACGAACCCAGACGCCTTACTGTTACTGCGTCCCCTCCTCCTCTTGTCACCAAACCTAGCCGTCACCTTTAATCTTCGCTAATATTCCACACGATACTGAATTTTTCAATATTTCAGTGATGTGAGTAGGAAGCAACAGTGGATGAGTAGGAGGAAAGGAGAGACAGGATGGTTGGTAGTACTGAGCGATCTCCGTCAGCTGGTCTGTTGGCAGGCCTGCGCACCAATCAGCTGGTGGCAATATAGTGGACGGAGGAGGGAGTCATGGGGTTATGGGGGGATACTGAGGACCCAAGTACAACAAGGAGGGGGAGGTGAGGCACAAGAGAGAACTGTAGGAAGCTAGTTGCGGGGATCGGGGGAGGGAAGGGGAGGAGCCTGGCGAGTGTTTCCATCCTGAGTCGGAACAAAATATCCTTCCCGTTAGCCCGGGAGTGAAGCCACGAAATCTAGCGTTTGTTGTTTGCGTTGCGTCAGATGAGTGGCAGCGGCCAGTGTGGGAAGTAAACAAGTGTGGCTGCATGTTGTGCGGCCGCCATGCACGTGATTACCTCGCCACGTGGCTGGCCCTAACCACGTGCTCGGCTGGCCCCGCCCCTTCGCCGCGCTGGTGCCACGTCTGCACGCCTGGTTTAGATGCCACGTTTCTTGGCTTCAGGCCATCGATCAAATGACTGCTGGCCTTCCCGCGGCTCTCTCTCTCTCTCTCTCTCTCTCTCTCTCTCTCTCTCTCTCTCTGTTTCACCCCCCTTCCAACCCCCTTACGTCATTCCGCTGCATATCATAAGCACCTGCAGCAGCAGGTCGCCGCCGGCCAGCCGCCGCGCCGCACCAGGCTACAGCCACCAGGGTGCACGCAACTAACTGTTCTCTTTTTGCCACACAACAAACATCGACGGCCGGCGAGCCGCTGTGGTGTGAGGGCCGCAGGTGACGCACCGTCAGGGCGCCGGCTGCATGGCACCCCCTTCGGCATGCAGCTGTGCCCCGCCCTCCTGCACCACACCTGACCTCAGGACAGTCCTCGTCTGACCTTTCGCTCTCCTCACATGACCTTTATCTCGCCTCGCTTGGCAATCCCGAGAGTCGGCAACACCTCCGGGAGTGGACGGAATTTTAACTCGCAAGCCTGTTGAACCTTGTGGCCGTTTGTCCGTATGTCTGTCTGTCTCGAACTTACTTTCAGAGAATCATTCCTATGGACGTCCCGCTCTGCTGCCCCGCCCGCTACAGCCCCACCTCTCCCCTTCACGCCTGAAGACCATAGCCAAGTTTCACCACTGCTTCACTACGATTAATACTTGAGAGAGAGAGAGAGAGAGAGAGAGAGAGAGAGAGAGAGAGAGAGAGAGAGAGAGAGACTCATCCTAACCCGAGGTGCCTGGAGGGGTCGGTCGCCCTGCCAACAGGTGTGGCTTGCACAGGTAGCTACTGACACATCACCCAGGCGTTCTCAAGGTCATACACGAAGTCAAGAATGGAAATTTTATATCACTAAGTAAATAAGGAAACGTAAAAGCAGCACCAGGAATTGCGTCAGTAGTAGTAGTAGTAGTAGTAGTAGTAGTAGCAGCAGCAGCAGCAGTAGTAGTAGTAGTAGTAGTAGTAGTAGTAGTTAAAATCATTTACCTGTCAATACGCACGCACGTCAGAGACACGCAGAGAGACGCACGCAGAGAGAGAGAGAGAGAGAGAGAGAGAGAGAGAGAGAGATTCACACCTGAGTTAATCGCCAACACTTGTGACCTGATAAAAGAGAAGGAAGCAAGGAAGGAAGAGCGCACGAAGGCAACGGATGGCGAGAGGGAATGAAGGAAGGAAAGCTGAAACGAGGGCAGAGGGACGGCGCGAAAAAAAAAGACATAACTCGAATGAAAATCAGATACGAGCACACAGAAAGAAGAGCTATGCGTATTTATGGAAGTGGAAGGGGGACAAACAGGTTGAAAAATGACCTATTCAGAATAAAAAATCAACAAATAAAAATGAAAACTAGAGAGAGAGAGAGAGAGAGAGAGAGAGAGAGAGAGAGAGAGAGTGGAAATAGGTTAAAACTACAAACCAATAAATAAATCAGCAATGCAGCACAAAAAAATCTTATAGTAGTAGTACTAGTGAGCTAATCTGAAGCTTGGACGAGAAGGGCACTGAGTTGGATATGCAGTAGTGAAGGTGGAGGAGTTGCCAAGAGAGCAGGATAGAGGTGGGAGGAATGAGATACCAAGACATCTGCGAGGAACGTGAAGAGTGAAGTACGCTGATTAGAGAGAGAGAGAGAGAGAGAGAGAGAGAGAGAGAGAGAGAGAGAGAGAGAGAGAGAGAGAGAGAGAGAACCGTTAATAAGAAACCTTCGTGTCTTTCTATGCCACTTTATTATTCTAAATGCACGTACAAAAGGTAGGATAGCATCGTAGAAGGCTTCTCTCCATCCACCACTTACTAATCCTACACACACACACACAGAGAGAGAGAGAGAGAGAGAGAGAGAGAGAGAGAGAGAGAGAGAGAGAATCACTATATTACCATCGAAGTTCACCCATCCATCCATCTCTCTCTCTCTCTCTCTCTCTCTCTTGTATGAGGTAAAGGGGAGGTTAAGAAAGCGACTGGAAAAGAAAGAAAGAAAGAGAGAGTTAGAGAATAAAAGAGTGAGATGGAAGCTTACTTGAATCCTTTCCTTCCATTCTCTCTCTTGTAGTACATAGATGACTGCCTGGAGGGGGCGGGGGGGTAAGGTGGGAGGAGGTAGCCAGGGAGGGGGTGGGTAGGGGCATGAGAGGGGTGAGATAGCAGTGAAGGGGCAGCAGAGTAAACAATGCACAGAAGGAGTTATTGTCTTAGGTCATACAGCCGTTAGCATCTATAGATATACCAGGACCTTAGCTTTCTCTCTCTCTCTCTCTCTCTCTCTCTCTCTCTCTCTCTCTCTCCTTCCGTATGTTTTTCATTGTCATGGTTACGTTATTAGTATATCTCTCTCTCTCTCTCTCTCTCTCTCTCTCTCTCTCTCTCTCTCTCTCTCTCTCTCTCCTGTTCTTTGTCATGGTTACGTTATGAATACTCTCTCTCTCTCTCTCTCTCTCTCTCTCTCTCTCTCTCTCTCTCTCTTGTTCCTGTTCTTCTTTGTCATGGTTACGTTATGAGTATTCTCTCTCTCTCTCTCTCTCTCTCTCTCTCTCTCTCTCTCTCTCTCTCTTTGTTTTCCTCTTCTTCCGTATGCTATTCTTTATCATGGTTACGTTATTACTCTCTCTCTCTCTCTCTCTCTCTCTCTCTCTCTCTCTCTCCTTGTTCCTCCTCTCCTTCCGTATGCTATTCTTTATCATGGTTACGTTATTAGTATCCTCTCTCTCTCTCTCTCTCTCTCTCTCTCTCTCTCTCTCTCTCTAATGTAATGTAGTACTAAACTAACTAAACTAACCTTAGGAAACAAATCATACAAAAATTGTCTTAATAATATCAAACTATTCCCATTCACACAAGAAGACTAAGAAGTGACTTATTACGGGTGTTTAAAATCAAAGGCATGGCGCTGCAGGAAATGTTACGATAGATTTTTCGATTTACACGCGAGGAAAAGGTTGCAAAATTGTTGGGAAATCCTTCAACTCTCATGAATCTTTGTTCTTTTTCCTTTTTGCCAACGTGGAATTAATCTATGGAATGGGCTCGCTTGATACTTGACAGACTGACGTAACAGACTGCAACAACGTAGATTTTTAAGCCCTTCAGTAACAGGACGCGTTTTCATATTCATTCTGCTTACTATATGGCGATTTTGATTTTCAACCCCTTCAGTACCAGGACGCGTTTCCATATTCATTCTGCTTACTATTTGGCGATTTTATAGAGCTTCAGAAATTCATGTGGGGATTAAAAATAGTGAAGACTCTGGCCATTATTAATCTTCTGACCTCCATAGACAGTTCATAATGTAAATAAAACCGTCAAATCATACTGCAAACTCAAGGTAAAAACAAAAGCGTTTCACTACTGAAGGAGTTAAATGGTGTCTCCAATACGTAATTAGCAGCATTGCTTTGTTAGAGATTAACTTCCTCGCCTCTAGGCAGTACGGTCTTCTCATTTTATCTATTATTATTCTTTCCTATAAAATTTACTTCATCTATTTTTCCCTATAGTATCTACTTCCGATTTTTTTTTCTGGAAAAGTTTATGCCGGAGGAAGTAGTAGTAGTAGTAGTAGTAGTAGTAGTAGTAGTAGTACACACACACACACACACACACACACACACACACACACACACACACACACGCGCGCCCGGTAGCTCAGTGGTTAGAACCCTGGCTTCACAAGCCAGAGGACCGGGGTTCGATTCCCCGGCCGGGTGGAGATATTTGGGTGTGTCTCCTTTCACGTGTAGCCCCTGTTCACCTAGCAGTGAGTAGGTACGTGATGTAAATCGAGGAGTTGTGACTTTGTTGTCCCGGTGTGTGTATTGTGTGCCTGGTCTCAGGCCTATCCGAAGATCGGAAATAATGAGCTCTGAGCTCGTTCCGTAGGGTAACGTCTGGCTGTCTCGCCAGAGACTGCAGCAGATCAGTGAAACAGTGAAACACACACACCACGTAGTGTAGTGGTTAGCACGCTCGACTCACAACCGAGAGGGCCGGGTTCGAGTCCCGGTAAGGGGCGAGGCAAATGGGCAAGCCTCCTAATGTGTAGCCCCTGTTCACCTAGCAGTAAATAGGTACGGGATGTAACTCGAGGGGTTGTGGCTTCGCTTTCCCGGTGTGTGGAGTGTGTTGTGGTCTCAGTCCTACCCGAAGATCGGTCTATGAACTCTGAGCTCGCTCCGTAATGGGGAAGACTGGCTGGGTGACCAGCAGATGACCGAGGTGAAAGGTGAATTACACTCTCTCTCTCTCTCTCTCTCAATGAAATGCAAGCGACATCTCAACAAAACTGCCATGGCATTTCCACGAAGCCGACAACCTACTGCGAATTACCATTTTCCGCCTAATCTACCTTTTTAATTAGAGGTGATAAAAAATGCAGGTTTACGCGGAAGCTTCATTCCCTCGCCGTTTTCTGTGACACACCAACATTTCAAGTTTTCTGTGACGCTACGTTCAAATTCCAGGGGATACTAAACACTTATCCCCTTCCACCCAGCCACGCACCCCTTAATTCCCAAACTAAAGCGTCAACGGCGATGATAACAACGGTGATAACAACAACAATAACAACAACTTCCCCACATTCTAGAATATCCACGTTATGAGACATTTTTCCCTTCTGTAAATTGCGAAAGTTGGGGAAGGTGGCTATTTGGGAAGTAGAGGAGTGGACTAGGCGGGAGGTAATGAGTACAGAAAAGCTCAGTTATTGAAATAGAGGAAGGCTGGGAGGATGTAAGACTGTTGGGAAGGAGTACAGGGACCCAAGTGCTTGAGAACGTGTGGTGCTGACTGATGTGAAAGCTTGAAGGCGCGAGTAGGCTTGTAATGTGTGTATAGGAGGTGAACACACAGTAGGGGCTTACGGGAAATGAAGATGTGAGGGTGCATAGCGAATGAAGGGTGAGGGTGTGTAGGGTGAGGCAACACGGGAAGGTGAGGGGAAAAAAGCAAGGTAGGGAGAGCAGGGGAGGGTGTGGCTGTAAGCATTTAAACCCCATGGGAGTGGAGGGGACGAGGGAAAACGGAGAAAAATAGGGGTAGGTTAATTATGCACGCAGCCGGTGTAGGAGGAAAAGTAAAGACGGGTGATGACAGAGGTAGTGACGACGACAAAAACAGGAGGATAAAGATGTGGATGATGGATATGCGAGCATCAGCTGGGTGGAAGAGGGAGAGGTAGAGGTAGAGGAGGCCTAAGAGTGAAATAAGCCTAAGTATATACAGAGAAGGGACCCAGTACAGGTGAGGACAAACAAAAGTGATGATAATTATACGAAAATGAGGAAAAGGGTATGAGAACAGCACAAGGATAATAGCAAGACTACAAGGAAACTAACACGAATAACGAATAACAGGACGAAAAAGGGAAACGACAGAGAAGGAAACCAGGGATAAGTCAAAATGAAGAACAAGTGTGAGTTTCAGGTCGTTTCAGGTCAAGTAATAGTATTTTAATAAAAGCATACGAATAGAGAATAGGAGAAAATTGAGAAATATACGAGAAGAGGAGGAAAACAAAGATGAGGACGAAGAGGAGGCATGCATGACTAACATATGTAAGAGGAAGAGCAAGAATAGACACAAATAAAGCAAGAATAACAAAAAGGCTGACAAGGAAGAAAAGAAGGTGGGATGCGAGGAGAGCGGAGAATGACACGAGGATAACGACAACAAGGAGAGGCGGAGGAAGCGCGTTGGGAGAGCAGGGAGGAGCCGCAGCAGGAGGGTGGGGTAGGGTGGGGTTTGTGCGTGTGTGTGTGTGTGTGTGTGAGGGGGGACGGTGGGGGGAAGAGCCGTAACACCAACCTGTTGTGGGGAAGGTTCACCAGCGTGCCCCCAATCAATACTACGTCCACCCTTAGCATGACCGAGGACAAGTGACCCTACTGTGACCTCCATCCTCCATCCCAATCCTTCGCTTCCTCTAGCTAGCCATGGTAATCTGGTTCCACGCTCAATTGCTTTTTTTTTCTCGTCTTTTATCTCCATTATTTTTTAAACACTAGACTAACCTGACACAATCCTGCATCACTAGGTCTCTCTCTCTCTCTCTCTCTCTCTCTCTCTCTCTCTCTCTCTCTCTCTCTCTCTCTCTCCTACGTTATTTTCTGGTTCCATGCTTAAGAGTATCATAATTTTTCTTTTCCAGGTTCATCGTTTTCTCTTCCTCAACTAGCTTTGACATTCCACAGTTCTCCATTTACTATATATACACCTTTCCCTCTCCTCCTCTGGCTATTGTTGTCCTCGTTTCCGGCCTAAGTATTTATCATCTAATTCCCTACTCATTTTTCCCCCTCAGAACAACCAACTCTGACCTGCAACCTCCTCACGATCCTCCTTTAGTTAGTCTTATTTTGTCGCACACCAAATATTTTCCCTCCTTTATCATCGCGTCTCCTCTCATTAATATTCCTCATCACATGAATATTAACCTCCATACCAACACCAGGGCACGTCAGGTTAAGATACGTTAGGATAGGTTAAGATAAGACAGACGAGGTTAGGATAGGTTAAGAATGATGACCCAGACACGCTCTCTCTCTCTCTCTCTCTCTCTCTCTCTCTCTCTCTCTCTCTCTCTCTCTCTCTCTCTCTCTCTCTAGCCACTGTCAACTACTCATAAATCTTCACATTTCAAAGAAAAATGAGCAAAAAAGGAGACTAATAAAACTCAACGGCTAAAAAAGAATCCAATTTAGAGTAGAGATTTGCCAGGTGGATTCGCGCTCTATGCACCTCCGATACCTGCCCAGCTGCTCCCTCCGCCCCCCCCCTTCCTCTCCAGCACACCAGCTGTCACGCAGACGCAACACCTCTCCCCCATCCCCTCCCCAGCAGCACCAGCACCACCTGAATCAATGCAACAATTAGTATCGTTTTCCCTACTTCCCTCTCTTATGGTGTTATATTTCCAACGCCTTCCTGTCCTACATCCTATTCCTGTCCTTTCATTCTTTCACACATACGTCAGCTCATGGTTGTACTCTGCTCATTTCATTCACTCTACTTCAGCCAAACTAGCACGCATCTCTCCCCCACTCCCCGCGTCCCCGATCCTCACCCGCCCAGTCACTCACTACCACACTTCAATACCGCCCCCATTTTCTTTCACCAACGATGCTTTCCGCCAATACACGTCTACTATAAAAAGACGAGTAGCCAAATATACGTGATTGGCGTGCTAACCCTGCACAACGCCAATCACTGAACCCTGACACAGCCCCGAGGTATGCAACTGATTGAAAGATAAGGTCAATGAAGTGTGCAGTGTCGGTGCTGGTGGTGTGGGAGGGGTGAAGGCAGCCTGCGGGAAGGAGTGGACGAGGGCGGCCTCCACGGGATATATCATTGATCGGCCGCGTACGCTGCTGAGCTACGCATGACCATTCACGGGGCCGCCGAAGCACACCATGCCCGGACTACACAAATCACCTGAGTCCTCTTTTTTTATTGGATGGCCAGTGATGGATGCCTCATTGTTACAACTATCGCGTTTCCATTGATTCCTGGCACGCATATGTTCTATGTACATGTTTACTTGTTTGACTAATCTACTGCGACATCTACCCAAGCCTACCGTGTTGCCAAAAGCACGCTACTTTTATGCACAATTATGTTTTATCTCTTTTTTTCATCTGCATTCTCTAGAGATGGTCCAGTACTGCCTGCACTGAGCAAGACTATTAACGACCTACAGCAACATGTCCCAATCACGAAAGCCACGCGTTGGCCTACAACTTTTACTATTTTTGTGACAATGATTTCACTGGTGTGCATATCACCCTCGGAGGGGCCTGCGTGGGCGGCGGGATGACAGGTAGCTGTTGTGGCTAGCAATAACGTTGCGGCCCATAACACACATTCGTTAGAAAAATAATTAAATGAGATTTGTTCATGGATGTACTCATCCATCCGAACCTAAAGGAAGTTGTACTGGTAATCCCAAACTACACATCGTGGCTAGAAAAATAAGTACAGGCCAACCCAACCCAGCCCGGGTGAGGCAGCCGGCACGTGTCTAGCGGCCGCCACCCCGGCCCAATGTCAAGGCGTGAAATACCTACGCCCAGGATATCGTGTCAAAACCCCATGGTACACGTCGTTCCTTGGTTAGTTAGGTCTGCCGTCTGAACCTAGATTTCCCTTATTGCTTATTCTCATATCGTGCGTCTACATCCCACGTCCCTCAGGAGAAAGCGGCCAGCTATCTAGATTTAGCACGAAGCTGCCGTGGGTCGAGTACTCCCTTGAACCTATAAGGGTTAGGTCACATGATAAACGTTTGGCTTCCTCACGGCCACCCGCGCTGCCCTTGACTACGAAAACCTGTCCATACGCACACTAGGCGATTCAATCAAAGCGCTTCTCATATTATCAGGTTAAAAGGAGAGGCGACAAGCTCAGGTTTGATATTTGTAAACAAACTCCACATTTGCAACAGAGCCGGTGTTGGCCCGTCAAATACCTACCCCCTCCTGAAATACCGACCCCGCCACCTCCACCCTTACCTTTACACGACTCCTCTTGTTGCTCCAAGTATTTTGCAGCATCTAGTAGGAGTTCTAGGCTCATCTCTTCTTCTCCTTAACGATATGGACACTTCACACACCCCTCACTAGCCAAATAACCGAGAAATTGGGAGTTTTATGCGGGTGAAAATGGCGCGACGGGATCAAAACAGCGAGCCCAGCACTCGCCTCACTGTCGGCGTGAAATAACGAACCCACGTGTCTGCTGCGGCGGGCTTCACATTGCGATTTTTACCCTCTCGTATTCAGCCATTCAGAAGTTGTCTGCTTCCGTTTTTTTCACAAAATGTTCCACCAGTATATATCACCTTGCCATTTTAGTCCCCAGGAAGGCTTAGAAGGTCCTCAGCACTGTATTCTAAGAGAAGGTGTCCACGCCCAATATCAACAAGACTCAGATGTCGCGTCGCAGGCGGCCAACAACACGAGGATTCTACCAATCAGCGAGAACCAGGATGACGTAAGGGGCGTGGCTTTCCTTGTCCCGCCCCTTCACCACCGCGCCACGGAAGAAGTATTGAACGCTGAAAGTTAACTTTAGATTATTGTAGTTTTTCATATATCTGACAACTCCTGATGTTTACTGCTTAGAAATAAAGTAAGAAATAATAGCGCGTGTGAGAGATCAAGTGAAGTCATCAGTCAGGAAGGAGTATAAAGTCTTCTCAATGGCTTATCTCCGCTGTGTCAAAATCGATGCGCCATCAACACATGGAAGCATTGTGTTAGAATTGCCAAACGTTTCTTTCACTCGAATACACACTTTCTATCATTTCGGCTGACCAGATGATCTCAATCCCAAGGATACTGACGGCAACATGACGCAAATATATATTGTCGATCCTGGCTATAAGAATTGATATGAAAATCAAACAGGTTGTCCCGAAGAAGCGGCAACTGTGTGTGACGTCATGGGAAGCGTGGTAGCTATCACGTGGAGGTGTATCATGTGGAGGGTGGCGGGGGTGGACCTCTCCCCAATTACCCTCACTCCAACTCATCTCTGTTTTACCCCAAGCAACTACCATGGCATCCTAAGTCAGCATAATGAGATGTGGAATACGCAGGAGAAGTTTGAGGGAGGTACAGCCGTCAATGTTGTGGTCTTCTGTCTGCTGTCTTCGCGCTCACTCGGCATCCCCCCTCGGCCCTCACCCCCGCCGGCAGCCTTCCCCATAGCAGGCTTCCTCGGTTCTCTTTGTCACCACTGGATTTACCCACCGAACCTTACCTGTGTCCTGCCGACTCGTGGCCACCCAAGCAATGAAGTCACGCCTGCCTTAATTACAGCTTTATTATACCCCGGGCACCCAGTCTTACCACAGAAGGCGCCCACACCTCCATAAACACTTGGTTCTGATAGATCTACTGTTTAATCATTAACGTTTAGACAATTTATTGCCGGCCATGGCAATTGGATACAGCTACCAGTATTTGATTTGTCGGGTGATGGCTTAACATATCACTTCTTTCTGGTCGTAAACGAAGTGATATCCTGTCAGAGCAACGTGTGTCAGAGTAGTGATAGTAAAACATACATACGTAATAGCAGCAGCAGTAGTATTACCTTAGTAGTAGTAGTAGTAGTAGAAATATTAATGCCTTATCTAATCTTCTGACAAGCAAGCAAAACCAACAAATAAGAAACTGGATATTTTCCACCAATGGCTACGCGTGTAGTAGTAGTAACAGCAGCAGCAACAGTAGTAGTAGTAGTAGTTATAGAAGTACATTGTAACAGTATGAGAAGCTGCTTGCGTATAATCTACATTCTGTACTATAGCAAAACGATGAAGGTGAGCGAAAACAATAGGTACGTAGCTGATATGTTTAATCTATTTATTGTGGTTTACCTCAGGGGAGGAAACTCTTATCAGCGAAAGGTCAAAGATAAGTCATCCATGCGTCACAGAATCAACTGATAGCCCCACATTAGTACCTGTTATTAATTGCGAAGGTACGAAGTGTACTGGAGTCACAAAACTATACGCTTGTGTGTGTGTGTGCGTGTATGTGTGTGTGCGTGCGAGCATGCGGTGAGTGTTACAGAGGGTGTGGCGGCAGTTCAGAGTCAAGAGGGATGTCCGTTGTTATAACAAGGACGGCAGAAGCTCGCTGGCTCTTCTGGAAGTCGCAGGAATTAACAACAGCTTTTATGTCTCTCCAATTCTCTCTAAAGACTGGCTGCTGAGAAGATTCAGTGTTCCTACTCTACGACGCATTTTAGTGCTGGCTGATGTGTACCCCACATTGCTGCATGCTTACTCACTCTCCAGCCTTGAAGCGCTAGGTACAGTATGACACGTTCGTCATCTCAGCTCTGTCTTGGAAACATAATCTCTCTCTCTCTCTCTCTCTCTCTCTCTCTCTCTCTCTCTCTCTCTCTCTCTTTATACTTGAATTAGAACAAACAACAACAATATCTTAAACTAACGTATTTTTCTCTTAAATATTGATATAATGGTGAAATGAAATTACAACAATACTACAACTACTAATACTAGTAGTAGTAGTAGTAGTAGTAGTAGTAGTAGTAGTAGTAGTAGTAGTAGAAGCACTAGCGGTAGTAGCAACAGTAGTAGTAGTAGTAGTAGTAGTACATAGTACTATGTATCATGTACAAAGTATTATGAACTATGTAGTACATAATAGCAACAGTAACGGCAGCAGCAGCACTAGTAGTAGTAGTAGTAGTAGTAGTAGTAGTAGTAGTAGTAGTAGTAGTAGCAGCAGCAGCAGCAGCAGCAGTAGCAGTAGTAGTGCATGCATTGAGAAGCATATCCATTCACAATATAAGTTTCAAGATCTATTTCCTTCGGTATGCTTCTCGTTTTGTCAAATGATTGATTATAAAATCAAATATAGTTGTGACATGTATTAATAATGCACCATCGGCTATAATTGACAGACAGAGAGAGAGAGAGAGAGAGAGAGAGAGAGAGACGCGGAAGGAAGGTAAGAGAACTCGAAAAACACATGCACACCTTCCTCATCCTCCCAGACACCCTGAACTCCCGCCCCTTCCCTGACGCTCCGGAGTCGCGAGGACCTGCCAGCCCATCGCCAGCGCCGCGCCACCATGGACGTGAAGGCCGAGCTTGTCTTATTGATCTTCACCCTTAACTGCGTCACCCTGGTATTGTGTGGCGCCTGCGGGTGATGTGTGTGTGTGTGTGTGTGTGTGTGTGTGTGTGTGTGTGTGTGTGTGTTGCTGGGTAGGGTGATAGCATGTGGGTTGTTTTGGTGATAGGTAATGTTGCTGTGCATGGTGATACTTTGAGGGTAATGCACTGTGTGTGTGTGTGTGTGTGTGTGGAGAGGTGCATGTGTTGTGTGACTAATCGTGTGTGTGTGTGTGTGTGTGTGTGTGTGTGTGTGTGTTGAGGTATATGACTACATCGACATTTAAATGAATAGCTTACAAGGCATTCCTTCCCATCAATACCCCCCACTATCACCACTGCCAGCTTCTCATTCATCTCCTTCCAGATTCTCACTGGCAAGGACTTGATACGGTCTCGTCTGTGTCGAGATAAATATGGTCATGACCCGGCTTGCATTCTTACCTTAAGGAACACCCCTATCATCCTCAACGACACCACCAGCACCATTGCCCACATGAAGAACATTACCAATACTTCACTCAGCAATGGCATCTCACTAGCACTACCATTACCACTGCAACGGTCACCACATTTACAGCCACAGCAGCAGCCACGTCAACTGCTCTCATCATTAGCAAGCAAGGGAGAAAAGGAAGAAGTGGATGATTCTCACGACCTGTTATCGCTGCTACCACCACTGAAACCAAAAATCAACAAAAACCACCTCGTTAATGTGACGCAGGCAGTGGAGTCTTGCGGCCTGATCCTCACCGCCACCTTCCTCTCCACCTCCGTGGTCTCATCGCAGGTGCTAGGCAGGTGGATTGACAGGTAAGACAGGTGTTAGTGTCCGTGTCCTTTTAACTTTTTAATTACTTAAGCTTCTTAAAGTACATAAAGTCTTTGAGTTCGATTTGAAATTCCATTGATGATAAAAAAAAATTAATAATTAACTAGTGTAAAGTTTTCGCTGCTTCTCAATTTTATTTATTTTTTCTACTTTATAGATGTTGTTCTCATTAAATAATACGTGATCAAATGGTGTATTATCAACATAAAAAAAAGTCCTATTAGTCACTTGTTGTCATAATCCACTAGCATTTGTTACATTATATTAGGAGTGTGCATGTTATTTATCAACTTTATTTATTAATTCATCTAACTGATATATCGAATGCAGTGAAGGACGAATGCTAACTGAAAGTGAGACAAGATAAGGCCACACGTAGCGGAAAGGAATCGCTTATTTGATAATGAAATGTGTCGAGATTTTAAAGCTGTAAAGTATGAAGGAAATTAGGGTACTTTTATATATATATATATATATATATATATATATATATATATATATATATATATATATATATATATATATATATATATATATATATATATATATATATATATATATATATATATATATATCTCCGCAAGTTACTCATTTTAGAAGTAAAAAATGTGTGCGTAAGCATGATATACAATCACATGGCATCTAATCAGTGGTCAAGCTTAGTTGATAATATAGCTGAAAAAAATATCCCAGAAATAAGGGAACTCTAGGAAGAGACGATGCACCTGAAACGTCCATGAAATTCTTTGTTAAAAAGGATGTGAAGGAAAATATTATAGATAAAAAAAAAACGTTAATATTTAGAAAAGAAAAGAAACAAAACAAAGTAGGAAAAGATATTACAGAAGTGTCCCTTACTTGCGTGCACGAGGGAAAAGTGGCAATTTTTCAAGGACGAGTTGAAGAAGCGGGAATGCCCCTTAGGACGAAAAAGGAAAAAAAAAAAATAATAAACAAATAAATAAAAAATAAATAAATAAAGTAATGGGGAGGAAACTTTCTCCAAGAAGCTCGAACTCGAATTTGGATTTTGTTTGGTGTCCTGTTCCCACTTCAAACGTTCACTCACGACGGAGGAGGGAAGGAAGGTAGAGAGGAGGGAAAGAATCCAATGAAAATGGTAGAGTGTGACTAATTGTATAAGGAAGCATGGAGGAAAGGAAGGAAGGTACAGCATACAAAATTAATAAAAGATGGAGGCGAAAAGAGGAAATATAGATAGAAGTATGAAGAAATGTGGACGAAGAGATAAAGTATATATATATAAAGGAAAGAAGAGAATAAAGTGCACAAAAAGATAGAAGGAATGTAAAAAAAGAAAAGAAAAAGGAAGGACTTTAAAAAAACAAAAGATGAAACATCATATTGATAAAATGACAATTCACTTGTTTATCTATCTATCTATTGATCAATCAATCAATCTATCTATCTATTTGTCTCTCTGTCTATCAGTCTATTTATCTATTCATCTATCTACTTATTTATCCACCAATCTATCTATCTATCTGTCCATCTATCTATCTTTCTATCTGTTTATCTTTATGTATCTTCTTATCTATCTATCTTCCTACCTGCTTACCCACCTATCTACCTATCTATCTATCTGTTTACCTATCTATTTATCTACCAACTTATACACTAAAATCATTCATCTCCCGAAGGTGGTCTCGAAAAAGTATGATGATGCTACCTCTGACGGGCGTGGTACTGTGGGCCACCTGTGGAGTGATGGTTTCAGCCGCGCCCTGGAACCCCATCTTCCTGTGGTTCGTGGGAGCGGGTCTGTGCGGCCTCTGCGGGGGCTTTATCACCCTCAAAGTAAGGTGACGTGGCTCCTGTAGGTGTTAGATATAGTGTTTTCAAGTAGAGCGGTCTTGATTTTAGTTCGTGTTTCGTGTTGTTCTTTGTCACCATATTTGCCTCTGTTTGTTTTGTCTGCTCTCTCTCTCTCTCTCTCTCTCTCTCTCTCTCTCTCAAATCTACAAACATATACAAAAACAGAGTGACTAAATAAAACACTCACATTTCCACTCCTCTCTCCTCATCTCCTCGGGACCTTTACTTTGTTGAGCGTGTCGTGACGTAACCAAATAACACTCCCTAACGTACCCTCCACGTGCTTCCCCAACACACATCAATAACACACGCCCCGACGCCTGACATTACATACGCCACATTCCTTCCCAAACGTTTATCCATGTTATCTCGACAACTTCCGACGAACTCTTGTGAAAATTATTCGAGTGTTGAAGATTATTTTCATGACTAGAGATGTTTTAGCAAGGATTCTGCATGATTAAAGGTTAAAAAAATAAGTGAGTCAGATTAATAATTGCTGTGGATTATGAGAATGGAAACTGAGAAGTGAGACCACTTTTGATAGGGTGCAGTAGAAGTCGTTTGGATTTTCAAGGTTGATTTCATTATTCTTAGCAATGATTTTGTCTAATTAGAGGGAAAACATCTATAGTCTGACTGATAATCGCTATAGCTATGGAAGTACAGTCATATTCATGATGTGAGGTAACTTTTAACAGGCTGTAATGGAAGTTATTTAGGATTTTCAAGCTGTTTTAATGGGTCTAGTGGAAGTAGAGTAAAGATTCTGAATAACTGGGAGGCAAAGCGCCTATAAGAGCATGTCTGGTCATCGCTGTGGCATTTAAATATATAGTCGAGATGTGAGACAACTTAATTTTAACAGGCTGTGGTGGGCGTTATTAAGGTTTTCAAGGCTGCTTTCATAAAGGTGGATTCTGAATGAATACAGGCCAAACCACCCGTAAGACTATGCACAGTCATCTCCGTGGCTTTTAAAAATAGTTTACTGAGAAGCAACTTTCAATAGACTGTGGTGGAAGTTACTTAGGTTTTCAAGATATACAATAGTAATCTAACAAGGACTTTGCCTAATCAGAGGTTAAAACTCCCATCACAGCCTGACTGATCATCCCTGTTTTATTTATTTATTTTCATTTATATCTAATTATCTATTTTTTTATGTCGTCTTGTTGAGAGACCACAGTTTTTAGAAATAGAAACCCAAATAACTTAAGCAACGCACATGTAACACTAAATTTGGTCTCTCTCTCTCTCTCTCTTTATGTGTGTGTGTGTGTGTGTGTGTGCAATTCACCTCCGTCGCCTGCTGGTCACCCAGCTAGTCTTTCCCATTACGGAGCGAGCTCAGAGCTCATAGACCGATGTTCGGGTAGGACTGAGACCACAACACACTCCACACACCGGGAAAACGAGGCCACAACCCCTCGAGTTACATACCGTACCTATTTTACTGCTAGGTGAACAGGGGCCACACATTAAGAGGCTTGCCCATTTGCCTCACCGCTTACCGGGACTCGAACCCGGGCCTCTCGATTGTGAGTCGAGCGTGCTAACCACTACACTACGCGGTGTGTGTGTGTGTGTGTGTGTGTGTGTGTGTGTGTGTGTGTGTTTAAAGTTCACAATTGTGTTAGAAATCACGTTGTTTCTCTCCCTAAAGACTTGATGATATAGGTGACAGATTCTTGGTAAAAAGAAATAATGAGAGAGAGAGAGAGAGAGAGAGAGAGAGAGAGAGAGAGAGAGAGAGAGAGAGAGAGAGAGAGAGAGAGAGAAAGTGTAAAACCAACATTCTTCCTTTAACTCATCTAACAGCCTCCAACTTCTATAAGACTTAAAATGGTAACAGTATTTCAACAGTCACTCAGCTAATCCACTTTCACACAATCCTTAACACCTTTCCATCAGCACCAATGATAACATACAATAAATAACGACTACTTAACATAGCACACATAATTAACAGTGTAATAGCGTACCTCCTCAAGCTATGAATAATGAATAGCCAGTTAGTTAATCATGCCACTCGACTCTAATACCAGCTGGGGACTCGGGGTGTTTCTACAGACCGCCGTGACGACCTATGCTCTTCAGGCCATGGAGCGTGGGGACAAGATAGTGAAGCTAGCTCTACTGCAGGCCGCCATCTCTATAGGGGTGTTTGTAGCCTACCTATGCTCCTACTACCTGCCTGCTAACACTCACGGAGAGATTAGTAATACGTTATTAGGTTTGTAGATTTTGTCTGATGTATTACGACTATTATTGCCGCCGCCGCCGCTACTGCTGCTACTGTTGTTGTTGTTGTTGTTGCTGCTGCTGCTGCTGCTGCTGCTGCACTACTACTACTACTACTACTACTACTACTACTACTATTTTGATAACAGCAGCATGCATTATAGCAACAACAGCAACAACAATAAAAATAGCAACACCAACGATAATAATGATGATAACGATAACAACAACAATAACAACAATAACAATAATAATAATAATAATAATAATAATAATAATAATAATAATAATAATATTAGTAATAATAATGATAATAAAAACAATAATAACAACAACAATAACAGCAACAACAAAATAATAATAATAATAATAATAATAATAATAATAATAATAATAATAATAATAATAAAATAACATCTCCATAACCATCATCACCATAATCGTCACCACCAACAGGTATTACGCTGATGGGAATATTGGACATCATCTTCGCTGCGGGGTTCCTCTCGACCACATCTCGAACACCACCACCCCTGTCACCCACCACTCCATCCACCACCCCCCGCACCCGCTCCGCTTCCAACCCTCCCCCCGCAGGACCCGCCACTCGAGTTAATGCGCACAACTCCACCGTAAGTTTAGCTCGGCATGCTCAAAGAGAGGAAGAGATGCGGGAGGAGGAGGAGGAGCAGAGGGAAAGAAGGTACGCTGGAAAGAATAAGATAATAATAGTCGATGTAGTGAAAGAAGATGATAAATGTGATGAAGATGAAAAGGAGGATGAACGGCATGCCCAAAGGGATAAGCAGGAGGAGATGGAAGTGGTGGTAGTAGCGGAACAGGAGGAGGAGAAGGAAGAGAGGAACGATGGATATCATGAAGAAAGAATGGTGGAGGCAGTGAAGGAAGAGGATGATAAATGTGATGAAAGTGAAGATAAAGAGAGGAAGGAAGGAGAAAGATACGTAAATCACGAAGATGATGAATGTGCTGAAAATGAAAAAGAGGAAAGAATAAAAGAAAAAAAAGTGGTTGGCGAATGTGATAGAAATGAAGAAAATAATATGGAAGAAGAGAAAAACGAAGATGAGTACTATGAAAAAGAGGAGAAACAAAAGAAAGAAAAGGATGAGAAAGATGAATGGCTTAAAAATGGAGAGAGAGAAGAGAAAGAAGACGAAATGAATGCAATCAAAGACACAGAGAATATTCCAGCACATCCTGTATTCCCTATTGACATTTTCGTTATTTCCCCTATAGAAGAGCAAGACGAAAACTTGAGCGACGTGAACAAGAACACAGAGGGAAATACCGCAATAGAGTCGGGAGAAATAGACCGAGACGAAGGACATTTGATTGCTTATTCCACCGAGGAAGAGGGGATGAACACCAAACAGATCAGATTAGCGTTCCACGGTTCCTCGCCCTCCCACCACACCATTACTATTGCCTCAGAGGACGGCAGCAGCGTGTACGGCACCCCTCCTGAGCCCTCTAGCCACTATGGCACACCTCCCAGCCGAACGCTCTCCCGCCACTCTATGGAGGCGGCGGCGGCGGCTGCAGAGGGGGTTCATCAGCAAGCAGTATCAGCCTTCCATCATCCACCTCAAGCCTGCGTCCCTTGCTGCTGCCACCACAGAGTGCAGGATTACAGATGTCCCATAAATTACGGTATAGGATTATCATCGTCATTGCCATCTACACTCCCAAGTACCATTAATTTCGGGGGTCATGAAACCCCTCACATCTTCCAGAACGAAATGCAGTTTAAACATAGGCTAGGAGGCTGTAGCTCCCAGCACGATTCATTAATGAGTCAGAATGTGCTGTTGACGCCTGATTCCTCCGACTGCTCTTCGCTCAGCTGCGAGGGCTCACATCCAAACTGCAACAGCAGTAGTGACGGGTGTCAGCACTGTCATGATGTGCTGCGAGAGGACGAGGGGTATAATTTTGGTGCTTATGCTTCCCTAGACGATGTGCAGAGTTTGTCACTCTCTGTGTCAAGCAACTCTGACGCTTTAAGCCTCTCAAATAACCCTAGCTCTACCACAAGACAGCCAGAAATCTCGCCACCAACACAAAACGAAAGCATTGGTGAAGTGAGCGAGGGTGCAGGAGGCAGGTCCTCGGCGCCCTTGACGCTGGCCAGTGAGTCAAGTGGTGAAGGAGAGTGTTGCGCAGGTGGCGCGGGGAGGTGCCGGGTGTGCGTGGCGGGGGGACTACTCTGCCGCCCGGTGTCAGTGACCTTTCGACGCAGAGCCGCAGGGCTGAGAGGTATCGTGGTCGCCGACGTGGTGGCCACCTTCCTCATCAGTATGGTGGCGGCAGGTGGGTTGAAGTTCATATGGTTTCGTGTTGGCTATGCGTGAAAGATGATATATTATTCATAGATAAATACATTGAACACATGGAAATCATGTATTCAGTGTAATCATAATTTATACAAACAGAATATGCTTGCAATATAAGGAACATAAAAGATTAAACACCTTAATCCATAATAAATGTTTTTGCGTTCTGTTGCTGCTTATGGTCATGCGCGACCGTTGGTGGTGAGGCAGTGGTGTGCACCCTTTCACTGGCCTTCATCTGCAGTCGTGTGGGAGGTTACGCCACTCTACCTGGAAGCAAAGATGAAGTGGTCCCTAGCAGACTGGATCCCGTATCTAGCCTGCCACAGCGGACTGGGAGTGGTGGCGCTGGTGGTGGTACTGCCTCTGCTGCGCCGATGGTGGGTGCTGCAGGACACCACACTGGGGTACTCGGCGGTGTATCCAGTATCGCTTCCTCTACCTTCCTTAGTTTCGTGACTTCTTCTTCAACTGCCATTCCTCTAAGTATATCCATCCTTTTTTTTCCCGTTAATGATTGTTGTAATAGCAGTGTCCTCGGAAATGAGACAGTAAAGTGAACATTCAACATGTACACGCTGATATGTATATTTCTATTTCTTTCAATGAATTTCATTATTTTCTAGCTCTTACCTTTGGGCCCTTGGCACAGTACCTCAACGTGTCCTCTGTTTCCATCCTAGTACGTCTGGTGGACATGAGTGAGTTAGGTAAGGATTGTTGTCTTGAACTCAGTCTGAGTGTTGCTGGTGTTGGCATACTTAACAACTCTGGTCTGTGACTATCTGGCTTGCAGGTGGCGCGATCATGTGCCTGTGCACGATTGAGCAGCTAGGGTTGACAACTGGCTTGCTCACTTCCCACTATATATTTCCCTTGCTGTTACGATGCAAGATGCCCGGCGTCACCTTCATAACAACAGGCCTTCTGGTGACGGTACCGTCAGTTATATTAGGGTAAGCATTCTGTCATTACTGCGACATGTTGATTTATCATCATCAAATATGTTAGTTCATGTTAAGTTTAATTCAAATTTAAATGCCTGTCGACAGAGTGCTGTATTTCTCGCTGAATTTACGACAGAGGATACGTCCACGTGGAACTCCTAGCAGCCAGCCATCGTCTCTCCGGCTTGGGAGTCAACAAAGCTCAAGTCAGCCGCGATCACACCATTCATCTGAACTTGGTCAAAATAAAACACGCACTGTAAACACCTCGCGTGTACCGCAACTAAGTGTTGTATAATTCCTTTTAACACTGAATGAATTAGTAGCAAATTCGGAGTGTTTCTAAAGAAGTCCTCAGATTTTCTTTCACGTGCCTTACTAGGGTAATGACAGCCTTCATGCTCGTTCACTTTATTTTGTATCAGATTCCAATAACAATTGCACAAACTCTAGTAGTCAGGGTCGTTGAGACAATCACAACTAATTTAGTTACAAATACACCAGAACCTTTCCACTGTTATTCGTCTAATAATGACGATTTAGGAGACGGCAATGGCAATATTACTTCCATTTTACACGCTATAGCAACCTCGAACTAATTCATGGAAAATTAATGCTTCGAGCTATCTAGCAAAGTGAAAAAGAGGGATAAACTGGTTGCCCACATAGCGTCACTTTTCACAGTATATACAATAAATATACTAAATTAAATGTAGCACTTACCATGAATGACGATACATTTGTTAAACCATTCACCACATCGATAATATGCGCAGCAGTGTGTAAATATATTGCGACTCTGACAAGACGTGGAGCCTAAAAAATTAGTATCACAGACTAAACGTTCTATGTTAAACAGGTTTCTTCTTTGAATGCGACACTTCACTTCTAATTCAATAACATCAACTTCTACGTGAACACACACACACACACACACACACACACACACACACACACACACACACACACACACAGTGTCTATTATATAACAATATTTAATTAGTTGATGATTAAACAATAAATAATAAAAATAAAGAAAAAACCTACAGAACCACAGCATAATTTATATCTCCACATCATCTATAAAAATATATGAAGTTTAAATCTTATTCACAACACACATTATTATTTGAAAGCTAACAAATTTTGCCACAGGTTATATATAACTTTGACAATAATTTGTCTTCTCAATAACACTGCAGCACTAGTCATTAGCTCTTCCTTTAACATACAAACCACATCTACTACTACTCACAAACCTGCAACATTTCCTGACAAATGAATATTTTTTTTATTGCCTAGAAGAATGGCCAAACGAATCAGTAATAGTACATGAAGTGCAACCAATGACTTATATTGTTCACTTTCCTTATTACATACTCCATGTCCTTTCCAAACCTATCAACTCAAATAGATAATGTATATATGAAAAACTTATATAAGTAAAAAAAGATATACACAAAATAATGAATGACTGAATCAACTAAGCTCTGTTTAGACAGAAATGACATCCAAAGCTTGCAATAAGACACTTGAGTACAGTGCAAGAATAATCTAGATTCTGGATGCTGTTGAGATGAAGTGCTTCAGATCTTCAAACATACTTCTTTTACATGGGAATATATCTAATTTATCTACATACATCTCAAACTGATTCCTTCATGGCAAATTTATTTTACAGACTTCATTTTTTTCATTCTAGCATAGTTTCTTCATTATTTACTTACTACTACTTCCTTTTTTTCTTTCATCTAGCATCATCATCACACATCCTCAGTGTTCTGATACAGTTTTGAGCTTTGATATAATAATGTATTCATTCCAAACTACACATTGTAATCAAATGTTATAAATATTTGAGACATAATTGATTCACTTTATATATAGTAAGCCACGTGCTATGATCAAGAAGAGTTGCACAGCAATCATGATGTAGGTCAGATAATCACAAAAGACCTGTTTTTAGTAGACTCCACAGTGTAGATGCAATCATTTATGCTTTTGCAGCAGATACTTTTTTCCCCACATTTCTAGCACTTTCTATATTGTATGAATTCTCATAAATACATTAATATTGCAAAATTGATTTTCACTGCCAATAAGACTAGGTTCCATATCCCTTGTACAGCCATATGTACAGAGCTCTTCATGTTCATTACATATAAAGGTTCTCTGTTTCTCCAACATGTACTGTGTTCTTGAAACAGTCACTTTCCTTCCTCCCTTATCAACTATTTATATACCTTTTATTTTATGACTAACATTCCCATCTACAAACAAAATAAAAATAAAAAGTATCTGTACTGTAGATGGAAAACACCATTTCCATCTCCTTAGTGTTGTGATCAATAGTCTGTCTTTGCTTGTTTTGAATATCTGAGGTATAGCAGTGCTTATACTTCAACCTTAATAAATAAGATTCATAAACAAAAAACAGGGATAACTCCTATGATTGCAATCCTGATGTCATTTTGTTCTTCAATGTATACTCCATCGAAATCTGGTTTTGTTTCCAGTTGCTCATTTCTTCTGGCTTCCTCACTTATACACTATGCAATTGCATCCACACACTCATTCTACAAATCATACCAACTTTTACATACAATGTTATTACATCAAATGATACCTTATTAATACACACATTCTTCCATTTCTTAAAACTGTATTGATCTCAGTTCATTAATGACACTGAAGACACACTGTAGGGGAATTGATATTTTTTTTTGGCTGAAAAGGCAATATTTAAATCATATTTAACTGTTTGTTCTACACTCTATGAATGCTTCAAACAACAATTATTGATGGGATGAGTACATTGCTATCATAAGTAAGTATTGTTCATGCTATCATGGTTAATGACTTAATGGTAGAATAAATCTAGTTTGGTTACTGCACAGAAGAATAAAGATTTTACTAACCTAGAATCCTTGTGATTTTCAGTTAGAAATGTGCATTACATTTAAAATTCTATAGAAAATCATATTCAAGATAATTACATTTTTGTAATAAACTGAAAACTCTCCACTGAAATACTCATATAAAGCTCTAGTTTAGCATGTTGTGCATAAATGACTCATAATGACAGAGGCAATCACTTATGGTTTAATAAAAATTTGCATTGAGTTGGTGTAATGTATATCCTTGCTATCCACTGCACATTCCCACAGCCTATTTAGACCATTTTTTCATTCTTCTTTTGGTATTTCTGACAGATATTCCTTGCATTTTTGCAGGTCAACACTGGTGTTACTTCAATAATGATACGGAAAATATGGGGCAAAATATCTGTGCTGATGATACACAAGTATTGGTGATTATCTATGCCAAATTAATGACACACAAAGATGTTTCATCACAACATACAACATAATCTGAAACACCAGAAACTGATCTCTAGGAAGATGAAAGCTGAGGTGTAAGCCAACAATGGCAGACGAACTAATTAAAGTATGCCAGGGACAATAATTTATGACATAACTGATAAAGTTTTATGAGAAGCATGATGAAACCTGGGTTCAATATCTAACACATTGGCCAGGCACAGGACCTTCGATTTGCTATCTAAATAACCGATGGTTTGTTTACAATCTTGTGTTTAAACTGTTACACACTGTTAACTTGTATTATCTTATACAATGTAATGATATGTAGTTGGTCACTATCATTATGTACTGCTGCCGTAGTTAATACTTTCATGCAAGTCTCAGATATATGCTTGTAAGATATAGGTTAATTTTCTGGAATATTCATAAATAAGTGATTGAAGACATTAACAAAATTCTTCTATAAAAAAGGAACAGACATTGAATTTCAATTAAAAAGTACATATTGGACTGACTGAGACTTTTACTGGAACTTATCCATTCAACTTAGATATAACATGTTATGGTTTTGGTTTCAGTCTTGTTACATGATTAAGAAACTTTTTGAGTCACATGTATACTACTACCTGAAATAATTCATCACAGTAAAAATCATAAATAAATAACATACAAAATTCAGTATAACACATTTCAAAATTGGCAACAGCATATTTATTCCTTTTAGAATAAGATGTATTGTAATCAACTCATTTTTAATTGCATACACAGAACCCTGTATCCAAGCTCTAGCTGCATTCCCCCCCTTTCTCATCAAAAGACTTCTCTGTGCCTAGCTGTTGTTTTCCTATCCAGAGATTATCCTATTACTGTTCAGTATCAGTTAATAGTAATTACCTTTCAACACCTGTTCATAGACCCTCCATATGTCAAAAGCAACACTTCTCATATAAAAGGTGCCATATCATAGGTATCTTAAAATGCAATGGTCAGTGTGCTCAGGTCAACTGAGGTCTCCCATTTAATACCCAGGAAGGATGAGAGGGATGGACAATCTTTTCACACCTTTGCCTCTGTTATCTAGCAATCCTTAGGTAGTGTATAAAGTCAGTTATTGTGTTCTACATCCTTAAGAGATGATCCATGCCTGTATGTCTTACACCCCCAGAAAGTCTGTCTGTTATGGCATAATGCAGAAATAGTTGGCTCTAGTAGGATAGTCCTGGCTGTACAGAATATCTAATAAGTGTTCATTAGCTTAAACCTCCCTGATGTTTTTATATGTGCAAATACTATTATCCTCGGCCTTTTGACTTTTACTTCTTTCCATGTTATTCAACAACAGAGTTTTCTCTTAAATGTATGTTTCCAAATAAAAATAATCAGATAGGCTTAGCAAAATGACCTTGTGTATTCTATCTCTGTCAGCTCATGTAAGCACCTTTTTCATATAGGGTTAAAGGCAATTAACTTTCTCACAGAGTTATTATGACCATCTGGTTTAGCTTAAGACAAAATCTTGCCATTTTCTGTCATTTACATCACTGCAACCTTATGTTAAACAATTATGTCTCCATCTTCATGGTAGTTTATGTTCTAATTGGTAAGAACACACTTAAAGACATTGTTATCATATGAAACTGATCACTGAACTTAAGAGCATGCTGCAGTCAAGACTTAGTAAATCATGATGAAAAATAATTTTTTTGCAATTCCTGCAGATTATTGTAGGAAAAATATTAAGAATTCATATGGTATATGAATCATGGGCCTATGCATAAGGCAACACTCATTCTGACATGTTTAAAGGAATATGAGTAGTGTATGCCATGAGGTAGGCATAGTGCAATTAACACTCTCTAAGCATTGTGGTATATTGCCTGTTTTTCCTTGTCAATTTACCACAAGTATTGGTCTCTGTGGTGGGGCTTATCTTCTTTCTACCTTGCCATACAGCATTCCATGACCCCAGTGCGACAGAGAAAGGCAAAGGGAGAGGTTATGTCATACTCCAGCTTGCAGGCTCTCACGTTTTTTTTTTTTTCTTTGCTGATCTTCCTACCGCAACAAAGAAAATAAGCAAAATAGGCTACAGCAACTGAAGATGTGAGAGATGAAGAAAAAGAAGAAAAGAGAATAGGAGATAATGAAAAGAAGAGGGAAGAGATGATGGCTCAGTGACAGGTCAAGCTGAAACATTTGGCACACCAGGGTAGATTTTAGAGGGAAGGGACAGGAAGAGGATCTCACTTTTGATAGCAGAAGCTAAGAAGATGAAATCAAGGAAAAGAAAATGAGAAAAATACACGAGGAGGAGGAGAAGAGGAAAGCAGAGGGAGAAATGTACATACCTGGAGGTGCTGATCTTGATTGGGACCTTAAAAAAAAATTACTTCGAGAGGATTATCTCATGGACAACCAAGAAGGTGCCTACAGATGATTATGGTATTTTAATTCTATGAAATAGCATTCTTAGAACACCCATCAGTGAGCTAAATCGACCGGCAAAGGCAATAAGAACCAGAGCCAAGAATTCTGATAGTGTCACCACAAGATAAATAGCTCCTGAAATGAAGTACTAAATATAGGAATAATTAGATCATTTGTTGTTTGCAATTTCTCTATAGATCAACACACAACATATAATAAATCTACTAATTTTGATAAACACACAGCGTGGATGCTGAACTTTCTATAACTTTAAAAAGCCATATCTCAAAACATGATTTTTCAAGATATAAAAAACTGTAAAAAATCAACCATTATACATGCTGTCTTGAAACTTGGTGTACTTATTGACACTGATTGGGGTAACACTTTGTCAAACCAGTTTTTTTCCTAAAGTGATTAGAAAGTTTTCAATGAGGCAAAATATCAACTTTTCATGCTGTTTTGATTATGTCATGAAATGCAAAAACTTTAAAAAATCATATCTCATAACGTATGGAAAAATTTAAAAAAGCTTTCCCTACATTTCTTTAGGGCATCTTTCAAGTATATCCATGCTAAAGCACACTTCAAAAAAAATTGAAATAACATTATGAATGTAACTCTATGCAAGACAACCAATGGCTTATAATATTCTGAAATTTCAAGTCATAAATCCTACATCTTTTTTTTATTAACTTTTCAAATCTCGACCACAGCATGCCCTTAACATATTCAAAAGCCTCAACATCAAGAAACATGAGCCACACCTTGAAAATTATGATCTATCATTGTCCATTAAGTGATAGTTTTGTGTTATCTGAATAGCTGAACATAGAGCATGAGTGATGGCAGGAGCAGGGAAGAACAGGCAGGTTGTCATGGGCCTTTAACCTGGGTGTAAATCATGTGTTATCTCAAAAATACCATACATTTTTCTAATATCCCTTGTAAGTATAGTAATGAAGAAGGACATGGGAAGATGTCAACATGAATTTTGAGTATGTGATCACCACACTGACTTATATGGACTGTGTTACATGAACAAATTCTAAGCCTATTTTTCATTACTCAGTGAAAATTCATGGGAAGACACTACATTAGAATACAAGTAATGAGGATTCCATTTCTGCTAGGCTCCTGTTACCTTGTCCTGATCTCAGATCTTAAAGGAATCTTTATATAAACTTTATATAAACAATTGTCAATGCAAGCTTATATTAAGGTTATGCTCATTGAGATCTTTCTTCCATAAATATGTTGATAGTCCCTGAGCAACAATGAATTGTTGTCATTGGAACAACTTGGCCTAGTAAGCTCTCCATAGAGAAAACTTTAACACTCATTTCTAACTGTCGAAAACTTAAATAACTTGCAATCCTAAATCATAGTTCTATATTTGGGTAAATTTCACTCATACAAAGAAAGATCACAAAAATATAGCAGAAAATATAATGAAAGTAAATAAATACAATGCAAGAACATAAATAACATGCCTGCCTCATCTTGATGGATTGCTAGTGAGAAGACACAAAGAAGTGTAATTCCTGCTCCTCAGATCCTAAAGGAAGCACTAGAGCTGTTAATATGCTTGAGGCGGAGATAGACATCCGTGCCAATCCCCTGCATGGCCTGAATATCAAGGCTACCTCCCATGTACTCAGCATAAGCACGTGAGGTTGGCAGACCAAAGCCAAACCTGAGGGATAAATAGGAAATAAGCAATACAGACACACCACTCATAAATATTTCTGCCTGCAGTTGAAGGAATAATACAGTATTGTCAAAGGAAAATAAATAAATAAATAAATAAAAAAGTAATGAGAATCTTTTGAGAGAGAGAGAGAGAGAGAGAGAGAGAGAGAGAGAGAGAGAGAGAGAGAGAGAGAGAGAGAGAGAGAGAGAGAGAGAGAGAGAGAGAGAGAGAGAGAATAGTAATACAGTATGAAAGTTTGAGGATGTCCTAGTGTTGTGAGTTCCTAGGAATAGATGTCAGAGCAGATCATAAAACTCTAATGATCCCTTTCTCTTTAAGCCTAAATGTACACACTACCATTGAAGCAACATAACCAAGACAATGGATCTATATACATTCAAATTATTGTACACTACATTTGCAAGAATTCTCTCATTAATCTCTATGCAATGGATGCTAATGTTGCAGCTTCATTCATACTATCATAACCATTCTTCATTTATTCTTTTCATGTTCAACCATTCTTCCATTCTTTCCTCTCTTCATACAATCTAGCCATTCTATTAAAAGTCTTCCTTTTAAACTTTTGCCTCTCACATAAGATATAAACTTCTTTTCCAATCACTCTTCCATTCCTTCTTATGTTAAACCATAATAACATTCCCTGCTCTGTTTTGAAAGCCAAATCTCTAGCTAGACTAATTCTCCAACAAATTTCACTCTAAACTTGATCCATGTGCTTTACACATTCCTCAAACACTTCATTCCATACATTCTCTTTCCCCTCTCACACACATACTCCATGTTTGTCTCATACAATGTAATCAAGTCACTCATGCAATATTCTATTTTTCCTTAATTTTGAGCAGTTAGCATGCAAGCACTATTCCTTTCTCTTCACTAGACTATCCAGCTTCACTCTTTCTAAACTTCACCACTATTCATAGAAACATGCAACCAAATATTCAAAATAGTTTATTTCCTCCAGCAACTTATCATTCAAAACTTCATCCTCATGCCATACCATCTTACTCTTCTTGCTTTAATTTATTCTCAGCTTCTTTTATCTATACACTTTTGCAAGCTCATCTATAAGCTACCTCAGTTCCATCAGAAAAGAAGTAACAATCAACTGACCCATGCATTGGTCCCCCAGCAGGATTCGGGTTTACTGCCTCCATCATGTCCGAGAAGACATGTCCCTCTTGTGTTGAATCAGAGTTTTCCTCATTTGCAGTGGTAAAGTTATACTCTAGCACTCTCTCCATTAAGTGGTGGGGAATGCCACCTCCCCTGTCACTAATCCTGAAATTGTACAGTTAAAGATTAAAAACAAAACACACACACACACACACACACAAAAAAAAAAAAAAATAAATAAATAAATAAATAAATAAATAAATAAATAAATAAATAATAAATAAATAAATAAAAAAAAAATAAATAAAATAAAATAAATAAATAAATGAATAAAATAAATAAATACATAAAATAATAATAATAATGATAAAAATAAAAATAAAATAAACAGGAATAAATAGTAAATAAATCATGCTCGCCAAATTTCACTACAGTAAGTTTGTCACACTGAAACTAAAGGCACACCTTCAAGGATACATATAAAAATCAACAGTAAATGGTGTCCAATATACAATGCAGATAAACTTTCATCAACATACCTGATAATGAAGTCAACTTCATTGGAGGCAATAGTGATGTTGATTGGTGGCAAACGCATCATTTCAAATTCTGAATGACTTTCAATTGTGGCTCGCACAGCATTCTTCAAGATCTCAGGCAAGATGTAGTCCAATGGTACTGACAACAGAAGCACAGAAAGTTGCAGAGATAATAATCCAGAACACTTTGCAAGTACATACTTTCCTTGATACATTTCCACTGGACTTCAAAGAGAGAGAGAGAGAGAGAGAGAGAGAGAGAGAGAGAGAGAGAGAGAGAGAGAGAGAGAGAGAGAGAGAGAGAGAGAGAGAGAGAGATAACACACTAAATGCCTAACAAAAAACATTTCATTATACATATGCTCTCAAGACAAAAAAATCTTAAAAGTATCATTCAGCTTTAGTAATCAGGCACAATACATTAGTGAAAATAAATTGTAGACAAATTATATGTATACGAAAAATTCATAAACCTTCCTAACTATACTTGAAATTTATTTACATTTATATTAACAAAGTATTATTGAGTCAATTGTGTCTGTGGTCAAGTATGTGGCCAGCAAATCAACAGAACCATATTTGGGTCCCTCAATTTTTATCTTTATCTTCAATTCATTAAATATAAATACAATCAATGATATGTATATCCTTACTATGAATATGAATATTTCTTGTTTTGGCAAGCATTAGAAGCTATTATTTATTAATTTCTGGTTATCAAAAACAAATAAATATAGTTAAATGAGTCACAACAAAAATTCCAGTCACAAGCTGATCTGTTAATATAATGTACATGCACATATGCCATTGATTTGTGTATATGCAAAAAAAAGTATATTCAGTTTTAGCATGAAATCATTTTGATAAACATTTTGGGGAAAAATCATAGGTTACTCCTATCAAAAACAGAATAAAAGTAAAAGACAATTTCTTTGTAAGGACCATATCCAAAGGCAATATCTTAAACCACAACTGCTTTGTAGAAAACTTCAATTTTATGGAGCAATATTTAAAGTTATTTAATAAAGTGACAGAAATCTGTGTCTGTCAATGGACTCACATTCTATGTAAGGGAAGACAGCATTCACATGTCCTGAAAGCTTGAGTTGTGGGACTCGGCCATACTTGTGTTCTGCCACTTGTGACACAAACTGACAGCTACGTTCTATAGTTTCCTTGAGCTTCATACTCACATTGATTATTCCTACATAATTAGGCTGCAAATGGAAAAATAGAAGTTAATCAAGACACAATATTAGAGAATACACAATATCACTTCTTTTTATATGGAAGTTCTTCAAGCAGACTTTGTTTCAAAACTATGTACTAGTAAGTAGTTAAAACATAAAAACTCTTGTGATCAAGCAGTTACTTTGCTCTCCCTCAGTGACAAGTGATGCTGAGCCAACATGCGAATACCCAGACGAGATGTGAGCGTCTTGTCGAGGAACCGTGCCACCAATTCCTCATTCTGAATGTGACGTCTACATTCTCTAAAACCAGAAGCCAGTTGCGTCACCACATCCTTAAAAGAGAAGTGTGATAATGAATTAGATAAAATTTCAGGAAAAGCAATGTTGCAGAAAAAAAATTCAATAAATATCAAGAACATACTGCAGTTACACAAATTCTAATAGTGTTGACACCAATCAAACTCACACTGTTCAAGAAAATATAAACAGCTTGCAAACAAATGACATTATCGGGCCTCATCACAAATTTTGCTATAAACCATAGTTACAGTGATAAAAAGTAAAGATGTACTTATATTAAAAATGTATATGCAATTTATTATGAAAATCCCTAGTTTTAATTGATATTTAGTACATGGAGGTAATAATCAAAATTCAATTTTTGTGATAGTAGAAGTTCTGTAAAATACAACTAATAGGTAGTTCATTCACAAACCAAAGTGAAAAAACAGGAATAAAACTATAATATTACATATGACTGGGTTGTTAGAAGCAGGAATTACCTACATGGAAATATTACGCCAAACAAAGGTAAGCCAGGGAAGTGTTATATACATACATATTGTATTTCACAAGACAGTTCTGGCAATTTTATAGCAACTTCCATGATGATATAAATTTCTACAGCATTTGTGAACATAGAGATCCTGAATATCAAATTTCATAATTCTCTAACTCAACAATATTGGGAAGACACTGAAAGAATGCAAGTGAAACATGTAGTGTACTTGATAAATAATTATGATCTCTATTCTTTGCTGGAAAGTGATAAGGGTAGATAGAGCAAGCATTAAAAGTTGTTGCCAGACCATAACAACAAGGGACATCAGCCTGGCTCACCTGATGGTCCTCCAACAGCTCTTTCAGCTTCCTGCTATAGTTGATCTCATCCTCTCGGGTCTTGATGGGCTCATAAGAGTTGAGGATGTTAAAGGCCCTTAGGTAGAGTTCATGCTGAAAGGTAGTGATAAAATGTAAAGAGCTTAGCAAAAACTTTCTTGTAATTTGTTTATTTTTTCCACTAATAATTATGTCCTTCAAAATAATTGTAGTGGGGATTTTCATCTTAGGCAGCAACATAAATAAGTTCTGTATTCTCCAAGGTTAGATTTCTCCTCATGTGGACAACTCACCACACCCAAAATGATTGGGTTGCATCCCACAATGAAAGGAAGGTCTCGGAACGCCATGATGCGCTTGGCAATCCTCACAGGCAGTTCTTTCTGAAGATACTGGGCACTTTTCTGAGGAAAGAATTACAGAATGGAAAATGAAATACAAGATAAACTTTGATAGGATTTCTTGAGATTACTTAATACATAAAAAATAGGGGGAAGAGATAATTTAGCTATATAAGCAAATTTTAATAAATGCAAATAAAAATATGCAATACTTTTATCATATCTGACATTTTATGAATTCCTTCACATGCCTTATTTCAACAGGCTGGGTCCTTACTAAGCGTATGAGTTATATGGTCTTTTAACTCTCCCTTACTTAGCTAATGACTGATTTCTAACTGTCTACTACTGTTCCTTCATGTTTCGTGATTCACTTACCCAGTCTTCAAGTATGCAATATAATTTGCGTTTTCCATTGTAATAAAACCCAAAACTCCTCACAATTTCAGGCTATCAACAACATATTACCAAAAATATACAGAATATAGCTATCAACAAGTAGATTAGTTAGTCATTCTAATACTGGGAAAAAAGAAAAATACAACTTTCATTTTAACAAATTTCATTGTTTAAGATTAAATGTGAATATCCTTAATTCAAAGTTCATACATGACAATTTCATTGGAATATCATTGATTGATTAGTAATAATAATAAAAAAAAAATTAATTAATTAAAAGAAGAGAAAGAAATAAGGTGCATGCAGAATTGCTGCAAGGGCATCTTAGAATGTATTCCTTGGGGAAAAAAATAATATATACATATAAATCAGAACAGCTGAACATGCTTAAGACATGCAGTCTAATTACCTATGTAAAAATCCAATAGATCTGCATATTGTATTTAAATGTGTGTTTCTTGAAATTCATGGCATAAGTCTGAACTTGCTCTGCTCTGCTCTGCTCTGCTCTCTCTCTCTCTCTCTCTCTCTCTCTCTCTCACTTGGATTCATACCTTCATTCGAACCCTCTCTTTTAGCTTGCTATCCTCAACCTGCAACAATCTACTATTGCATAGTAGTAGCACTTGTGTACAAGTGTAACCTATAATCTTCTAAATCTGGCTTACCATCTATGTATCTATATCCGAAAACTCTTCCTATGATCTCACCCTCCCCAAAAAAGATGGTTACCCAGCAAGCCTTCACTAATTCACCATAAACTTTCTCTAATGCTGTCCATGACATTACACCACAAAGGGTATCTGATGTTGTGCACCGCATTCATCCACACTTTTATTCTTGTGATTGTTTTGTCCATTTATTTAAACTAACCTTTGTACAGTATAACCATTCTCTATCTACTCTCAGTCCAGCAGCTGAATGACAATGATTTCAATATGACTTATTTCATCTTGTTGTTCATCTTTTGCTCTAAACAGCTAATGTTTCACTGGTTTTAATTAGGGAAACAAGGAACAGTATCACTGGTGTGACAATCCTTCGGTGCACTGGACCCTAATCAATCAATCAATCATGGGGGTCAAACGCAGGGGAGTGAGTCGCCTTGCCTATCCTATGGCGCCACTCCAGGCAGTCACGCCTTGCAAGTCTCCATACAGGCTCCCTTCCCATGCAAAGTAACTCCCAGCAGGAGGTATCGACTTGCTGCAGCCATGAGTTCTGTGGACATCCCCTTGGCCTCCTCCATGCTGGGTTATCCCTTTCAGAGACAACCTGATATGCAGGATCGGCTTCCGGGTAGCGTGCCACATGCCCATATAGTCGCAGTTGGTGTTGATGGACTATGCTGGTAATTGGCCTCGAATTAGTCTCATGGAGGAATCGCTGATTTGACAAAGTCATACCAGTGGTAAACCCATGATCTTGCAAAGGCATCTAATACCAAATACGTATATCAATTCGCCTCTTCAGATCGGTATTCAGCGTCCATGTCTCACAACTGTAGAGTAAGACAGGGATCACCAGTGACTTGAAGATCCAAATCTTGGTCTGTCTGCACAGGTACCGACAATGCCAAATACTCATGTTGATCGAGTCCATAACGCCATGGGCTAGGCTAATCCACCATACAATTTCCTGGCTCATCCCACCGTTATTATGCACTACACTACCTAGGTATGTGAGATCTCAATGTCCTTGCCACACACATGGACAGACTGTATTGTTTCATCCAGTAAGCCTCCAAACACCTGAACCTTAAGCAATATGAAAATAAAAATCTAAACAATATAAACAAATAAATAATATTGATAAATTAATAAATTACAACAATGAACTAAAATACAGTAATTACATACATACTTGTAACCAGAAAAAAATGTGGAAAGCACAGTACACAAAGTAAAACAAGTTCACTCTTAAAATATATAGGTATGTATTGTATCAGTACAATTCTATACTAGCATCATCTGTGTGGACTAGTAAGACAAAAAAAAAAATAAATAAATAAAAAATAAATAAATAAATAATAAAAAAAAATAATAATAAATAAATAAATAAATAAATAAATAAATAAATAAATAAAAACTTCTACTTTTCATGCAGATTTCTTTCAGAAAAAGCAAATCAAAGTGAAACATGCAGAAGAGGTATGGCACATTCTGGAAGATCAGCATTTATGGTTCAATCAAAGCAAGTCTATAAACTCAAAGATAATCTGCACAATACTGACAATTAGTAAAGCAAAGATAACAGTTTTTCCAAGCTTAGGTATTGCTGGAATATACTCACAACACTGGCATGAAAACAGCAGATTTGCTACTCAATGCCACTACATGACTGATGCATATGATGTATACAGGAATATTTACAGTAGCATCACCATAACAACTGTCAATTTTTAATGGCATAAAAATCTAGTCAATGGTATGAAAAGCAAACTTCCTGTATATTATCTTTTCATGAGTAGTACATAAATAGAATAACAGCAGATACTACAAAGCTTGTAAACTTATTGGTACTGCTTCTCATCAACTTTGATATATTCATTAAAAAAATAGTTACTGCTATATAAAAAATCAAGCCAGATTAGTGACAATGCTACGATAGTTTTGTCCTTCCAGAAGTTATCCTGATACAAATTGTGAGCTTAACAACAGAAGAAGTTGCAGTACTGACCACCTGAAAGAGAGAATAAGACAAATACTACTCATGGATACTTCCAATATAAGATCTGCTTTCTCAGTACTACCTTATTGTTCTCCATGAAAATAACACATATCTTTGATCTATCAGTGATTATAAGTTAGATCAATATGCTATGCGAGTTACTGCATTAGTCACTAAGAACCCTCTCTATCTACAGCATTATGACCATCATGCAATCTCAGCTACAGAGTACATAACAGTAATAGTCAGGTCAGAATGGGCAGCATAGGTATCCAATGATTCCTCTTATCAAGTGTTGAAAAAGATATTTAACTGAAGACATTTCACTAGATTGAGGGAATGGAAGATTTCTGATTTTAGAATGTTTTTAAAACACCAAAATAAAAAAGTCAGTTTAACCTTTTTAAACTATCAATAATGTACAGTTATTAAGAATAATTTAGTTACTTCAGATGTCAAGTCTCAAGTTAATGAATGTTGTGTTGCAAAATTTCAGAGAATGAAGGATAATTCTATCCTGTTAAAAACATTACATTTTTTTTTTGCTTCACTGAGTCACACCATAAATAATGAAAAAAAAAAAAAATAAAATAAAATAAATAAATAAATAAAATAAATAAAAAATAAATAAATAAATAAAATAAATAATATATATATCTTATCTAGGCTCCTTAAATCCAACTTTTTAAGTGTGCTTAACCCCTTCAGTACGCATTTTCAATTTACTCTGCTTACTATTTGGCGATTTTATACAAGCTTTAGAAACTAATGTGGGGATTTAAATAGTGAAGACTCTGGCCATTAATCTTCAGACCTCCATAGGCCCTTCCTAATGCCAATAAAATTGTTTAATCACACCAAAAATTCATGATAAAAAATGCGTCTCAGTACTGAAGGGGTTAATAATTCCATTTATCTTGTTCTTTTGTATGACATGACTCAGAGGCGAATTAGTTATGTGGTATTCATTGGTATGAATTAAGATCCTTGCAATAGTCCCAAAAAAAAATCAGTACAGGTGATCACATGCGTCTATAATTACTTGTCTTTAATATAATTAACTTTTCATTATTTGGTTGTGATTCTCTCTCTCTCTCTCTCTCTCATACGGCGAAGGACATTTCTAAATTAAATATAACGCTAATAAACTAATAAATAACCCCAACGCTTTATAACAGATGCAGTGGTCGCCATCCGGAAATAAAACAAAATAAGTAAAAGTCGCTATCACGGCGGGGGAAGTCAAGGGCGAGATAGCCCCGGAAGTCTCTCTCTCTCTCTCTCTCTCTCTCTCTCTCTCTGATAATCTGCAGGAAGTTGAGTTATCAAGTTAAATGATATCAAGCAAAGAAATGTCCTTGTTTTTTCATGATGCCAAAAACTTTACACTATGTTAAATACTTTTATACATGTCATAGTGTTCTCTTATATTAATATCTACGTTTGTATTTACGCTTCATGGCATCGAGTGGGTCATAACAATCTGCACCACAGCTGCATTCAAACTGGAATATTTGCAACCAACACCACACACTTAAAATGAACAAATAAATACATAAACATACAAAATATCTAAACGTTGAGTATAATATGAAAAGTCAACCATAAGGAAGACAGCAAAGCTTCTAAAGTCTACAGTAAATATCAGCATCGACTCCTTGACCCAAGGTGGACAGGTGAAGCATGCAACCTCAACACTCACCAGCGTCGTCGCCTCGTCATCGGTCCTGCCATGGTAGAGGATCGCTGATGGTGTCAGTCGCACCGTCCTCTGAAACCAATAACTTCACTGAGAAAGACAAAGAGAACTTAACTACTACCAAATGGCGAATGCTCATATTAAGCGGTGTAGAGAAAAGTAATAACAGTGATGCGTAGTAAGGTAATAACATCCTTTATTCACTACCTTGACACGACATTCAACAACGGAGCCTTTATCACAGCTAATACTAGCTACAGCCATGAACAAGGAAACGAATCATGGTATTAAAGTGAGTACTTGGAAACGTTTTCGCGTCTTACCTTAAAGGCTATAAATAGAGGGAATTAATAGGGTCTTTCATAATTTCGTTAATAGTTCAGCAGAGAGAGAGAGAGAGAGAGAGAGAGAGAGAGAGAGAGAGAGAGAGAGAGATCCATAATGACCCCACAAAACTATTTATGTGAACTTTGAAAAGTCCTACAAAAAATATTTAAATAAAAGGCAAATAGGCTACAAGTGAATACAAGGCTTTAGACGTGTAGTACCGTTATTCTTGATCATAACGGGCTGCAAGCATTGTAAAAATCATTGCCACATGCATGGGAAAACAGTGCTACCAAGGAAATTTCCACACGAGGCAGCGTGGCGCCCAGCTGTACACGTGAGCATCACGTGTACAGCTGGCCCGAATCGATAGGCTCCCACCTCCCCTCTGTGATCCCTACCCCTCCTTTCACTCTACCTCCCATCTTCCGAGTCCCTTGCTCACTCCTACCCAAACACACGCGCGCGCATTTCATCAGGTCCGAGACGGAATACATGACTTTCATCTTCAAGGAGAGGTGAAAATAACGCGCAGATGGAAAATGTACATAGAAAGTGCATACTAAATAAAAATAGTAACGACATCGCCCGCCAGGTTTGTAGAGTATACAGCCTTGGTCACTCCTGCCTTCATTCCTAAAAGGCGCCTCTCCAGGGTGGAATGGATTTAATACGCCGCAATAGTGGTCATGGCACACAGTTCATGCTAGTCTTCAATAAATCAGGAATTGATCAATATGTAACTTAGCAACAACATTGGTATGCTCTATTTCAAACATGCATTTGCTCCCCCCCCCCTCTCCCTCAACTGAACACAATAAAACAATGAAGCATGGTGCAGGGCACCGCAGTGTTAATTCAGGTCCTATGTGAGCACTGAGATATAAATTCAACTGTGCATAACGGTTTGACTATCTTTAACTTCCTGAGTAAATAATGAAAGGCAGTGGAGTTCTTTATATTTTGGTCTGTCATTTGAATTTTTGTATTAATGTCACATCGTGCAATGGAATAACAGCACCAGTCAAATTTGCTCAGAAAGTTAAAGATAGATTATCAAACCGTTATGCACAGTTGAATTTAATATCGCCGTGCTCTTAACTGGAGCTGATATTTCAAATGAAAGACCAAAATATAAAGATTTCCACTATCTTTTATTATTATTTTATTAGTATGCTGTGTATGTAGCACAACTTCCTTGGGAGACGTGCTGTGTTGACATCTTTGCCCTCGTGACTTGGCAGTTCTCCAGCTCTAGGACTTACTCCCTCCATACATATATATATATATATATATATATTTTTTTTTTTTCTCTCTCTCCCTACTTCAGGTGCCAGTCGCGTGGCTTCCTTTCTTAGTTTACCAACAGAAGAGTAC
>NC_059302.1:27372418-27419918 GCF_017591435.1 Portunus trituberculatus
ACAAGGAAATTAAATTATGATGTTTATTATGAATAAATACTTAAAAAAATTACATAAAATGGCCTTCATCAGTCAAAAGGAACTTAGTGCAAAAAGATTATTGAGCGGTAAATTCCAGGGCACGTTGTTCCTCGGCCAGGCGCATTTGCTCAACAGCGTGGGCAGGAGCTGGGGGAGGCGTGGGAAGCAGTGGGGACTCCGCGCGAACTCCCAGCTCGTCAGCAATGAAGCGCACCTCTTCCAAAATACCCTCAGGAGATATCAGCCTGCATAAAGAGAGGATACATGCAGACTGATGACAGAGTATGTTAGGAGTGGTAATGGGACAAGCTCTGGACCACTACCTGTCCCTGATTCTGTTTGTTCTTCCACCATACTGATTTGGTCTGCTTCAAGAAAGGATTAAAGGGAGTTTTGCAACTAAACTCCTTAATCAAATCAGATGCCCTTCGACTCAGCCTTTTGGGAGTGATAATGAATAGCTAATTACTACTACTACTACTACTACTACTACTACTACTATTACTGCTGCTGCTGCTGCTGCTGCTGCTGCTGCTGCTGCTGCTGCTACTGCTGCTACTGCTACTACTACTACTACTACTACTACTACTACTCCTATTACTTCTACTATTACTACTACTACTACTACTTCTGCTACCTCTTCTACTACTTTTTTACTACTACTGCTGCTGCTGCTGCTGCTGCTGCCGTTGCTACTGCTGCTGCTCCTGCCACCACCATTACCACTACTGCTACCACTACTACTGCTACTGCTGCTACTGCCACTACCACTGCTGCTGCTGCTGCTGCTGCTGCTGCTGCTGCTGCCACCACCACTACTACTACTACTACTACTGCTGCTACTACTGCTACTCATTCTGTTACCTCTTATACTTTTTTACTACTTACTTCTACTACTACTACTACTACTACTACTACTACTACTACTACTACTAATAATAATAATAATAATAATAATAATAATAATAATGATAATAATAATAATAATTCTTAAACCTCCTATCTTTGTAAAAAAAAAAAAAATAAGACCAACAAAGGATTCTATCTCTTCAAAAGGAGAACCCGAGTAATATTTTTCCCCTAAGCCCCATCGAAATAGCTTTACTGAGAGTCCATTATCTTGTTTGAGAAAACTGCCATTGACAGTTTGGGGCTTATATCATCTAGTCACTGAGCCTTATACGATGTGTACTGAACTAACATACAGAGAAGCACTCACCTGTAGGAGCCCTGGATGTTACTTTGTCCGGCCACTCCTGGGGCACCGGCTGCCTCCATGAAGATGCCGTTGTCAGTCTCAATTAGGTATCTGAAGTTGCCGCCCTCGCCGTGCTCACGCTCATCCCGAAGGACTTGGACGATGGGCGGAAGGTCCTCTGGCTTTGGGGCTGCAAGGGCGACGACAGCCAGGCACACGAGGATAACCTGAGAAGCAGAATGAAGTAATGGAATGCTAAAGTGAAATATATATGTATGTGTGGATTCAAGAATTTTTTTAATATCATTCAAAAAGTTTATAGTATTATCGATATTATAATAACTCGGTGTAGTTATAACATTACAATAAAAAGCGTTTGACTGCTGAGAAGGGATGTAAGGTAAGGATGATGTGTAAGTTCTTGATGAAAAGTCGTGTGAATGTGTGTTTTTTTTTTTTTTCCTGAATCTGAAGTCCTCTGTGGGTCCATATCCTACATTTTTTTTTTTTTTTTACGTAGGGAAGAGGGCCAGCCAAGGTATACCTACCTTATCCTCATCTGAGTAGCTGAGAATTCTAAAAACCTGATCATTGGAGCACTTTCATTATATACGATAAATCATGCATAAGGAAAAATAGTAATAAATTTAAAAAAAGGTAGATGAAAATGCCGCAGGTTATTACATTTCTGACTGATTACATAGATGAACTTCAGTTTAGTTGGTACTCACGAGCTTCATGTTTGCTGTGTGTGTGGAAGCGATGAGGTTAATGTGTGGCTGACGGCTACTGCTCGTCTTATATACTCATTCAGATCCCGCCTGGATTGGGGAACTGTTATGAGAACTTCCCTAGTGTTGGAAAGAGAAAGTGAATGTGGTATCTTGACAACTAGAAATCCAGTTATTTCGGGGCCACTACCGTCACTCAGCAATACTATATCTGAACATCAACACACACACACACTATCTCTCTCTCTCTCTCTCTCTCTCTCAGTACCAGTAAGAGAGAAAATGTGTCAATAATCCTATTTCAATATAATTTCTGCTATTGAAAAATGCTAAACTGGGTTTGCTTTGGTTAGGTTACTGCACATTTCCTAAACATTCAGTTTAACCGACCACACATGCTAAGTAGATTTATCTTAAGCTCTTACTGCATAAAACTTTTGGGGTTATTACAACTAGAAACATCATTTACATATTTCCGTATTGTTTTTCAAGGATAGTGATTGAGTGAATGAAATTAATCTATAGTAGCCTCGGCGCACCAAACCGAGACCAACCATTCTTTACCCCCCTCCTCTTCTCTCTCTCTCTCTCTCTCTCTCTACTATTACTACTACTACTACTACTACTACTACTACTACTACTACTACTACTACTACTACTACTACTACTACTATCACTGTTACAGTAGTACTACTACTATTATTATTGCTGCTGCTGCTATTACTACTGCTATAACAACAACAACAACCACAACAACAATAAGAACAACAACAAGAACAGCAACAACAACAAAAACAATAACAACTACTACTACTACTACTACTACTACTACTACTACTACTACTACTACTACTACTACTACTACTACTACTACTACTGATGAAAGTAGGTAATGCTAATAATGATAAAAATAGTAGCAGTAGTAGTAGTAGTAGTAGTAGTAGTAATGATAATAATGATAATAATAATAATAATAATAATAATAATAATCATAATAATAATAAAAATGATGAGTTCGGAGCAGCCTGTTCCCTTTCTCTCCTGTTCCCTCTCTTGTTGAATATGATCCATTCTACGGCCTTCCTCGCTCTTCTCTTCACACCGCAGCTTGTCCTCATTCCCCTCCGTGTCCTCCATAGTTCAGTCCCCTCCCGCCCATCTGTCCCTCCCTAAATGCCACACTCTTCCCTTCACCTACACCTTTACGTAAGTCCGATCCATCCTCCTTTTACCATCGTCATTTTGATTATTACTTTTGCAGCAAAGAACAACAAATACTGCTACTAATGCTATTACTACTACTACTACTACTACTACTACTACTACTGCTACTACTACTACTACTACTACTACTAGTAATAATGATAATAATAATAATAATAATAATAATAATAATAATAATAATAATAATAACGATAATAATAATAATACTGTTACTACCACTACTACTACTACTACTACTACTACTACTACTACTACTACTACTACTGCTGCTGCTGCTGCTGCTGCTACCACTACTACTACTACTGCTACTACTACTACTACTACTACTACTACTACTACTACTACTGCTACTACTACTACTACTATTACTACTACTACTACTATTACTACTACTACTACTACTACTACTACTACTACTACTACTACTATCCCTCCTAATTACCACCAAAACATCTACAACACCACTAACAATGTCACATGCCCAGGTACCTAAGATTCAAAACGTTATCCTAAAGTGTTCGAAGCAGTGAAAAGAACCCTCTCGACACCTGCCCACCCTTTTTCAAAGCGTCATGTCCAGTCTTTCATGGGACAGCGAAGGCACAACGAAGCTATTGAGGGTGAGGCGTCTTGATTTCCTTGTTCTGTGACGCCAGGGAGCAAGATGAGCCTCTCTCTACAACAAGTGTTTCTCGCCCTCGTATGGTAAGGCGGATGAAACCACAGTAACAGTCTTGAACTCTAATTTCACGTATTTCTAACATAACTTACATAACATTATCACTATGCACCTTATTAAGAATACTTTGCTCTTATAATCTTTGAAGGCCACAGAGATGATTAATTTGATTCTCAACAATGTTTAACCAGTTAATTATTAATGCAGAAATCTTGTTAATCTGTCACTAGAGCCGTAAAACACCTTTAAAAATTCTTGTAACTTCAAATATAACACTTTTTATGTAGGTGAGATGCGGTCTGTTTCAGAATATAGGCCTATATACGCTATTTTGCAGAAGTGAGGCTTTGTTTCCTTAGTATAAACAAGGCACCAATGAAATAGTTATGTCAAGAAAATCAATGAAAAGGATTTAAATTGACGTGATTGCCAATTGATTATTTATTGTCATTTATCTTTTGGCATTAAAACTTTTTTATTTCCCCCGCTTGATTTTATGTAAGACTGGTACATTTTATGTGGATTGTGGAAAATGATTGATAATTTTCCTATTTTTTTCCATTCATTAACATTGTTTATCAATCATATCAAGTGAGGCAAGTAAGTCAAAAGTGCAGGATGCGTTGATTTCGTCATAATACTATGAGCTGCACAACAATACACAAACACACCTGCTCAAATACTCATCTATCTTGCTTGATATTCTAGGTGTGCTTGGAGCATTTTCAGCATGTGACAAGCACGGTGTGCCGAGGCCCTGACTATGTACGGGCATGAAGTGCAATGTTTTACGTGCTGAGTGTTCACTGTAAACCACTTATTGTTTGATGGAGTCAGGTGCATGTCATTGATTTATTCATTCCTTTGTCATGAAGCTGTTCAGATCGTTGGTAACAGTGATGCTAACGCTGGTCTCCTTGCCTCAGCTGGTGTTTGTGGAAGAGAAGCTTCACTGAGGGACGAGACTTGCCTTTCCTGGCCGAGGAGTACCTAGGTCGCCTGGACGCCTGCAGTTGTGTTCCCGTCACCCATTCCTGCACTGACGAGTTTGTGGCTATCCCTCTCCTCACAGCACACTCCCAGCCCGTCAGTATCAACAAATTTTCATCGTTATTGTTGATTAATCGCTGATCTACTAGTCAGAATAAATTCCTGTATGTTACATCAGTCAATCTTTTTTGTATGTCACGGGTTAGAGACGTTGTATGGGTCTGCTCGTCCACACAGGTGAAAGTGTGCGCGCAAGGAACGCGGTTGTGTTGCCAGGAGACAGCAGCCCTGAAGACGAGCACCTTTAATATTGTCGAAAACCTCAACTACCTACTGGTGAAGGTACCGCCTGGTTTTCACAGAGGCCTCCTCCGTCACCTGCCGGGCTACCTATCAGGTGGGGGAAGTGCGAGGGAACTGATAAGGTTGTGTGGATATGGAATTTCCTGACACTGTGAGCAAGGGGTATGGGAGGAGGTGGACAAGAATGGAATGCAAGTTTTAATTTGTTGGTAATGACTACAATTATATTCAGAACTGCAGTAAAAACACTCAGGGACTCGTAAAAACATTGACAATGACCTCGAATTGCAGGATTATCAAGACGTTTGGCTCCCACGCAGAAAGAAGTGGACGCTGGTGACGGCGATGGCGATGATCGCAACATAGCGCGACAGGAAGTGGGAGATGGTAAGAGCTGCATACAATTACAAAAATTTGAATAGGTCTTCATAGTAGATTAACACACCTACGCTACATGCTTACAGTCCTAATAAGTAAATTTCAAACTTAAAACGAAACGAAAAATCAATGAGGTGGTTTAACCTTTGCATATCGACAGAGCCTGAAGGAGATGCTGGCGGATCGTTGCTGGAGAGGACTGAAGATGCCGTTACCACTGACGACAGTACGTCGTCATTCATACATGGAGATGATACCGTTACAGAATGGAACGAGACAGAATGGACTAAAGGAGATGAACTGTACACCAGAGGCATGGAGAATTCGACCTTGAATCCTATCATCAACCATACCGACGCATATCCATTCACAGCTACACCTGAATCAAATACGCATGGTGATATGAATGTTTTAACTCGGACCTTCTCACTCCGCGAACCACCATCTGTCTCTACTGAATGTTTTACTGGTACCTGTCATGAAGACTTTCCTCCAAGCAACGTGGATGTAGATGCTGCGATGAATATGTCTGTGGGTGTCAAGGCCACCAAAATGTCAAAGCAAACCGAGTCGATGTTTCACATAGATAACGTAACTTTGGATAATGTCACACAAAATCATACTAATACATCCTCTCTCACCCAAGGCCAAGCTACCACACCTTTTCACAAGCCAAAGCAGGTGACAACTTTAAGACAAAATGAATTGATGTTTACTTCTGAGAGCATGACTATGCAACACTCTGACACACTAGACCAAAATACTACTACTTCCTCTCCAACACAAGACCAAAGCACGGAACCTTACAAGCAAGAGCATGTAACAACTCCAATACTCGTACATAATGAATCCGTGTTTCCCTCGGAGAATGTAACCATAGAACATCATGCCACACAAGACCAAACTACTACGTTTACACTAGAGCAAAATGTATCGTCTAGCACGCAAGAACCGAACATGCGATCCAATGCTTTTATCTTGATCGCGAGGGTGAATGAACCTGTACTCTACTCTGAGAATGAGACGACCATGGAAATAGACAGCGCAACCTCCACTAGCCCCTCACAAGCTCCCTTTCCTAATACCACGCCCAGGCCTGACTCCACCGCCACTGATGCCAGCACTACTATACACATGCCTCCAAGCACCACCACCACTACCGCTCCCACTACCACTACCACTGTCAATGCCAGTCCTGGATTTTGGGAGTGGCTGTTTGGTTGAGTGTTTCAAGAGTTCCAAGCAACTGTGACTCTTGAATTTTATTAGATTTTTATTAATTTGATTTGCCTTTGTAAATATTTTATATATTTTCTATTTTATTGGAAGGGTACTCAGTGTATACTAGCTTTTAAAATTCTTCTTATGATAGGAAACTACTGCTATCACCAAATAAAAAAAAAAATCATAAGTAATCATTGAAAATATTAGTTTTGATCCTAAATTAATAAAAATGTGCGCAATTTTGCAAGACTTTTGAAGATGCATAACAATTTCGCCTATTATAAATTGTAACTCACAAAGACTTTAAGATAATGTCGTTTCTTGCTTGATGGAAGACATCGTAGATAAGACCACACCTTTGTATTGTTTACTTTCTCCCAGCAGCGCCTAATTAGTAAACAAAGGTAACCTATACATACCAATAACATGAACGACCAAGGGGAGTTGTGTAGAAATGAATGTGTATTATCAAAAGAGAGCCCATGTTGCCCCTTATCGCTTCGTAGGTCGTCCTGATACTGTCCTTCCTTGTCCTCCTCTTTGCTCCCTGAATAACAAGTTTGATGCTGGCAATATTATGACAAATTTTATATAGGCTAATAATGAGGAATCCGAACTCTGGGAGTTTGGGAGGAGGGCTGTGATACAATAAGTGAATCAGAATTGGGTATTAATTTACAGTTGCACCAACAGCGAAATGGCTTTCGTTACCCTTCTCGTCTTAAAGACCTTGTTATTCTGAATAATTTTAACCCATATATACCCGTCGCAAATTGTTATTCATTAATTTTTTTCAAGATTAAACTCACTGCTATGTCAATGGCAGGCGGTGACACACCACCATGTGCGATGGACAGACGGGCACTGAGGAACGTAAGTAATTAATTAATTTAGAAGTAAAGAGGCTATCACACTGGCCTATGATACGCGGAACACGAGCCATGGTTCGTGGTACGAGACCAGGAACACTATCACATACAAGCTGCCCGTGTTCTAGTTATGCTAGGCAAACGGCCCACTAACCAAGACAAAGCCTAGTCAAAATAAACCAGAACAAAACCATGCCGCTTATACCTCAGCCTGTGCTTTGTCCTGGAACTGCAGTTGCACTTCCTCTTGTTGAAGAAAAGTAAGTAAAAAAAATAGAGAAAAGCTGAGACGTGCGCGATGGCAACTTTACAGTCAGAGGTGGTTGCCATGAGCCCAAACTATCGACATGATATATGTATATATATATATATATATATATATATATATATATATATATATATATATATATATATATATATATATATATATATATATATATATATATATATATATATATATATATATATATATATATATATATATATATATATATATATATATATATATATATATATATATATATATATATATATATATATATATATATATATATATATATATATATATATATATATATATATATATATATATATATATATATATATATATATATATATATATATATATATATATATATATATATATATATATATATATATATATATATATATATATATATATATATATATATATATATATATATATATATATATATATATATATATATATATATATATATATATATATATATATATATATATATATATATATATATATATATATATATATATATATATATATATATATATATATATATATATATATATATATATATATATATATATATATATATATATATATATATTATATATATATATATATATATATATATATATATATATATATTATATGAAATTCCAATATGTCACATTCTTTTTTTTAGTTCAAATGAAAAGTTTTTATTACATATATCATATTTACTTTCCATTGGGATAGCATACGGAGAACCGGGATGGGTATATATAAAAAGCCATCCCAACTTGGTTCCGCTAATCCCGGGCAAGTTCCAGCTATCTAGAGCGGATGTTCCTGGTTCCGCGTATCATAGGCCAGTGTGATAGCCCCTTTAACATGATATATGTAATAAAAACTTTTCATTTGAACTAAAAAGAATGTGACTAAATTTTTCATATTGGAATATTAAATAATATTTCATATTGAATATATAAATATATATATATATATATATATATATATATATATATATATATATATATATATATATATATATATATATATATATATATATATATATATATATATATATATATATATATATATATATATATATATATATATATATTAGTGGGCAGCTTGCCTAGCATAACAAGAACACGGGCAGCTTGTGTGTGATAGTGTTCCTCCATCGTCCGCGTTCCGCGTATCATAGGCCAGTGTGATAGCCCCTTTACTTTTCCATTGGGATAACATACGGAGAACCGGGATGAATATGAAGCCATCCCAACTTGGTTCCGCTAATCCCGGGCAAGTTCCAGCTATCTAGAGCGAATGTTCCTGGTTCCGCGTATCATAGGCCAGTGTGATAGGGCCTTAACCAACACGGGGACGGTCTCCTCTGCGACTTGAACTTTCCCGCGCAGTGTTTCTGCCTACAGAGTAAGACAGGCCCACGCATCACAATACAGGAACAGTCCCGCGCGTCCTGTCTTGCTTCACCTTTGATTCGAGTGTCAACGGGTCTACTTGAATCCCAGTAGACCCACGGTGATTGTCCCAGGTATGCTTATATAAAGTCTTTGTGGTCAGTCAAGCATGTCATTGCATACTCAGGCTAACATTTCAGGTTTCTGATCAATGCTTAGTGGTTAGATGGGAGTTGAATTGTGTTTATTATTGATATATCTTTAAAATTATTTGTTTATTTTTTATAGTTAGGTATCCACTACGTATTTCACTACGAGTAGTAATCTCTCAGGTATTACTGCAGAGTTTCACCACAATCAGCTACGTGTTTTTTAGCCACCTCAAGAGATAGAGCTCCTGATTACGAGTAATTTGAACCCCATATATACTAGGTGCAACCTTTTTGAATGGCGACATAGATTTTTTAAAATTTAAGCGTGTTTTGGTGTTTTGGTGATGAGCCGTGACACTAGCCTCGCCTCCCGCATCAAACCCTGCCGCACACTGATATTTAGAATTACGTAGTATATAATGTATTGTGTACTTGTAAGTGTATCTTTAAGTACTGATGACGAGGTCGCTGTGCGACTGATACAGGATAACCTAGATGGGCCCTGGTGGCCTTTTGTTATCCTATTATTTATGTTATGTTATGTTATGATGGTGTCAGGCGCTCGCGGCGGCTCGGCGGGCTCCGTGACATACCATTGTCTGAGCATGCGTTTAATTGGTTCTGTTCTTTTGAAACTGAAGCGGCGGCCAATGAAAAAAAAAAAAGCATAATTATTTCCAACAATCACGACGGCCCCTGAGGTTTAGTTAGGTTAGGTTGGGTTAGGCTAGGTTAGATTAGGTTTAGTTAGGTTAGGTTGGGTTAGGTTAGGATTAGTTAGGTTAGGTTAGATTAGGTTTAGTTAGGTTAGATTAGGTTTGGTTAGGTTAGATTAGGTTTAGTTAGGTTAGGTTAGATTAGGTTGGGTTAGGTTAGGTTTAGTTAGGTTAGGTTAGCTTAGGTTAAGTTTAGTTAGGTTAGGTTAGGTTCTTTTCTGGACGAAACAAATTTTTTCTGGTAGATTTCGGCTTGTTTTTAATTAATTTACCAGTTGTTTTTTTTGCAAATCATAATATGTTTTGGGGCTGTAAAAAAAAAATGGTTGATTTGTGCCAAAAACAAGTGGTATTTTAATTAAAAGCAAGCCGAAATCTACCAGAAAAAAAATTGTTTCATCCAGAAAGGGCAAGGTAGTGAAACTCTGTAGATTTACCATCTCTCAGGTTAATGTTTATCAGAAGCCTTTGTTTGTCACTAATCTCACAACTGAATGTGGTTGTACTCTCTCTGTACTTTTTACCTTTATGATTTTATTTTTTATTTTTTTCCGTGTGGCCAGCTATTATTGGTTCATATTGGTACTCTTGAAAATCAACAAATTGTGACAGAAAGGAAGGAGTTGCAAATATTTACCATCTCTCGAAAATGTATATACATATTTACCGTCGCGAATTGTTCATTCCTTTGATATGAATTTGCCAAATTTGTGGTTTCAATTCATACTTCTCTTTTGACCCCCTAAACTTACTAAACTACCACATAAGGTTGACTAACCTAACCAGAGGAGCCTTTGACCCCCTAGACCACCCCACAAGGTAAACTTAGTTTCTGACGGGCTGAAATATGAGTAGAAATTCTCCAAAGAGTGAGATGTAGACCTTGCAAAGCTCTATATGTACCTTCATATGATGTTAGACCTAGGTTGAAACAGCAATAAAGCCATTATTTTTTATCCATTTTATGGTTAAGGTAGGTTAGGTAAGGCTATTCTTTTAAGAGCTCCATCCTCCCATTCTGTACATCAACCCTATCTAACCCCTCAAACAAACTTGGGGCCTGTGGGGGTCAGAGGTTTTCTGGGTTATGAGACATATGTGAGTGACATATAGACTTAGGAAAATTGAGGAAAATTATCCTACTCCTAAGGACACTATTTTAACCTTACATAACCTGGCCTGAATAATTGAGGCAACACCCACCACAGACAGACATCTTCCTTGAAATTACATATTAAAATATTTCAAATTAAAGTGCTTCTCCCTCCACAAGATGGAATAAAATGCTGTAATTGGTTAAATTAATTCTATATTTTAAATTGGCCAGTGGAAACTAATCACTGAGCCAAGTTGAGACTCATGTAAGAGTAAAAGAATAAAAGATAGTCTTCATGTGGGTGTGAATGGTGTGGCCAGTCTTTTTGTGAGTGTTTTGATCCAGTGCAGGTGGTGAGACACTTTTTTTTTTTTTTTTTTTTTTTTTTTTACGTAGGGAAGAGGGCCAGCCAAGGGCAAAAAAAAGAAAGTTAGAAAAAAGTCCACTTGAGCGCTGGCTCTCCAAAGAGTACAAAAAGTGCCAAAACCGTCAGCCAGAATTAGGGGAGCAAATGCCTCGATACCTCCCTCTTAAAAGAAGACAAGTTGTAGGAATTTGGAAATACAGATGCAGGGAGGGAGTTCCAGAGTTTACCAGTGAAAGGGATGAATGATTGAGCGTACTGGTTAACTCTTGCATTAGAGAGTTGGACAGAATAGGGATGAGAGGAAGAAGAAAGCCTTGTGCAGCGTGGCCGCAGGAGGAGGGGAGGCATGCAGTTAGCAAGATCAGTAGAACAGTTACCATGAAAATAGCGATAAAATATAGAAAGGGATGCAACATTTCGGCGGTGAGAAAGAGACTGAAGACAGTTAGTCAGAGGAGGGAGTTGATGAGACGAAGAGCTTTCGATTCCACCCTATCAAGCAAAGCTGTGTGACTGGAACCCCCAAACATGCGAAGAGTACTCCATACAGGGACGGATAAGGCCCTTATACAGAGTAAGCAGTTGGAGGGCGAGAAAAACTGTCGGAGACGCCTCAGAACACCTAATTTCATAGAAGCTGTTTTAGCAAGAGATGAGATGTGAAGTTTCCAGTTAAGATTATGAGCAAAGGACAGACCGAGGATATTCATTGTGGAAGAGGAGACAGTTGAGTGTCATTGAAGAAGAGGGATAGTTGTCTGGAAGGTTGTGTCGAGTTGATAGATGGAGGAATTGAGTTTTGAGGCATTGAAAACTACTAGATTTTCTCTGCCCCAATCGGAAATTTTAGAAAGATCGGAAGTCAGGCGTTCCGTGGCGTCCCCGCGTGATCTGTTAATTTCCTGAAGGGTTGGACGTCTCTGAAAGAACGTGGAAAGATGTAGGGTGGTATCATCAGCGTAGGAGTGGATAGGGCAAGAAGTTTGGTTAAGAAGGTCATTAATGAATAATAGAAAGAGAGTGGGTGACAGGACAGAACCCTGAGGAACACCACTATTAATAGGTTTAGGAGAAGAACAGTAGCCGTCTACCACAGCAGCAATAGAGCGGTCGGAAAGGAAACATGAGATAAAGTTGCAGAGAGAAGGATAGAAGCCGTAAGAGGGCAGTTTTGAAATCAAAGCTTTATGCCAGACTCTATCAAAAGCTTTTGATATGTCTAACGCAACAGCAAAAGTTTCACCGAAATCTCTAAAAGAGGATGACCAAGACTCAGTAAGGAAAGCCAGAAGATCACCAGTAGAGCGACCTTGACGGAAGCCATACTGGCGATCAGACAGAAGATTGTGAAGTGACAGATGTTTGAGAATCTTCCTATTCAGGATAGATTCAAAAACTTTAGACAAGCAAGAGATTAAAGCTATAGGACGGTAGTTTGAGGGGTTAGAACGGTCACCCTTTTTAGGAACAGGCTGAATGTAGGCGAACTTCCAGCAGGAAGGAAAGGTAGAAGTCGATAGACAAAGTTGGAAGAGTTTGGCCAGGCAAGGTGCAAGCACAGAAGCACAGTTTTTGAGAACAATAGGAGGGACCCCATCAGGTCCATAAGCCTTCCGAGGGTTTAGGCCAGCAAGGGCATGGAAAACATCATTACGAAGAATTTTGATTGTAGACATGAAATAGTCAGAGGGAGGAGGAGAGGAAGGGACAAGCCCAGAATCGTCTAAGGTGGAGTTGTGAGCAAAGGTTTGAGAAAAGAGTTCAGCTTTAGAGACAGAAGAGATGGCAGTGGTGCCATCAGGATGAAATAAAGGAGGGAAAGATGAAGAAGTGAAGTTATTTGAGATGTTTTTGGCTAGATACCAGAAGTCACGAGCAAAGGCTGCTGATGTGGCCACTTATTTTATTGCTAGAAATAGTTAATGCAAGTAAGTAATTAATGAAAATAAAATATTTGCAATACTTAAGATAATTTTTGCCTTGCCAGAAAACCACAGCCAACAAAAGTCCTCTTTATTGCCACTTTTTGGCCATGGCAGCATATCCTTACGTGTGTCAGCCTTCCATGATGAGGTCTGCAGCACTGGGCCGTGCTTGAGGGGCAGCATCAAGTTCAATGTTTTCTAATGATGACTGTCGAACATTTAGAGGAGTGAAGGCAAATTTTGATAAGGACATGACACATGATTTCTTTTATGGTCTTTCAAGACTTGAGATGAGGTTTTGTGTGGCTTGTCGAATCTCACGGTGTTGTCACATCTCTTATGACAGGCTGATGAATGCTTCTCTATCAGACCATTGATTTTGAATGACACTTTCATATTAAGGCTGTACAATTTTATGATTCGCATACTGTTTAACATGTTACTTGCGGTTGGCACCGTGGCAAACTCTCCCTCACTGTGATTCAAATAAATCGTTGTCACGTCAGTGTGGCTCCTGCCAGCGAAGCGAGAGGAGATGAGTGAAGTCTGGGAGCACACATGAACGCACTGGCAACCTCAAATTGTTTGCCCACCAGTGGGTCACATCGCATACCATGAAAAATCAATGATATTACTGCGATGCCACTCACCGGTGGACAAACATTTTTTTTCGATTTTCATAGCATCTCTATACGTATTACAATATATTTTCCATTACTAACAATTTGTTTAGATATCTTTGTCTGTTTTGCAGACTTAGAAAATGCACCCTAAACAATTTTATGGTGGACCTAGTTCAACAGAAGAAAGGGAAGATAGCATTTCCTATCAGAAGCTGAAGGATCAAAGAGAGAATCTCGAAAGAGATGTATAGGGTGTTATGAAATAATATCCACAAACGAAGGAAGTAAAGTAGCATCAAAAAGAGCAAAAAAAGTATCTACTTTCTGCAGCTTGTGTGATGGCAAGCCTTACTTATGTCTGTCATGCTTTGAAACAAAACATTCAAAGTAAATAATGGAAACATGTAGCAGGTATTTTTTCAGTAAATTTCTTTCTTGTTTCATTACTTATGTTTATAAGATATGAAGTTTTTGAGGATCACCAATGTTTCCTTTTGCTAAAAGTTTGTCCAATTGATAGGAAAATTATGAAAAGATCAATAATGAAAATTACTAAAGCTTGTCAAGGAAAGTCCAATCTGTTTCAATTATTTGTCATAGAAATGTTTTATGTTGTGAAGGGTTTTATTACATTTATTAGAAAGAAATATGAAAACAGGATGATTTTTAATTTAATAAAGAGAATTTGTGCTCTCCTGAAGGAAAAAATGCATTATATTTCATGTATTAGGAAAATAGTATGAAAAAAAAAACACAATTTTTTCATTTAATTTTTATAATTGTAAAAATGAAATAAACTTCATATTACTTATCAAAAAGTGTTTACTATGCCTCCTACGCATACTGTTTATTGCAATTTTATTATATAATCCAATTTCTGTTAATAGTAAGATAGAAACGTGATATCTATGAAAACTGCTGTATGACCCACTGGTGGGTCGCATCGCAACACTGGCCAAAGGCTGGCGACCCACTGGTGGGTCGTATCACAAATAATGTGTTAAGGGTAAAAAAATGCCTTTCCATATATTTGATTATTCCTGGAACCACAGCTTGTGTGACATTGTCAGCCAGGTGACCTAGACCTAAGACATATCTGATCATTCTTGGTTAGTAAATTGCTCCAGTGTGGTGTATGTGAGAGATCTGACAACAGTATGGACTGACCCAGCCACACCCAAGAGGTCATCTCAGACTTCACACTAAATAATGCCTCTGTTGTAATTAGATATTTTGTTTGTGTACTTGCCCTTGACACAGGCTGCAGGGAGTTGAGCAATGACACGGAAGAGAAAGTTAAGTGATGTTGATGCTGTTGATGAAGCCTGGGATGGAGGGGAGATGGGTCATACGTCTCCTGATGGGGTACTGCAAGAAGGGGAAATACTCACGCCCAATGTGGTAGCCAGTCAAGCTCATGAGACATACACCAGTGGAGAGGTTGAGGGGAATACTATCCAGCATCATCCAGGAAGCATAGGAGCAGCCATGGCCTACATATATGAACCAATCAGTGAGATGGTGGATGACCCCGATGATGTGACCAGCCAGTCCAGTGTGAACCAAGACAAAGCAAAGAAGACAAAGAAGAGGGTCAATGCAGATGCACGACTCAAAAACATCTCCATAGCCTGTGAATGGAACATGTGTACTTTTGTCTTCACCAAGGTGGAGCGTTTCATCGCCCACATAACAGAGCACCTTGTAGCCATAGCAGGTTTGTGAAGCATTCTTATTCTTCCATAGCAGATATTGGATTGTGCTTATATGGTGTACATAATTCATTTTTTTATGTATGTTTTTTTGTAAAGGTATGCACAATATAATAGTATGCTACTATATTTTTTTTGCCTTATTTATATATTGAGTGTTAAGTATCATGACAGTGGATGCTTTGTTAAATTTTCCCAGTAGTGTGTGTCTTGCAAGAGATGCTAGGCTTGCATGGATTATTTTATATGTAAGATACCTTTGCAGGTCCTTCATCTAGCGATGGTTACCTGTGCTACTGGAGGGAATGTGACTTTGCTTGCAACTCAAAGGATGAAATGGATCGTCATGTTTATTTTCATGCTTTCCATGGCAAGATCAAAAGCATTGGTTTGATCTTATTGGAAGAGAGGAACGAAAAGGTAAGTTTTAGTGTTATGATAAACTTAAAAGTTTCTTTGCAGTGTAAAAGAGCATGTTTACTGACATTGTATAGTGTTGAGTTTTGTTACTGAGAATATCTCCATACTTGAAAATCTTTCTTCAGCCTTTAAAAGCATGCTTACTTACTAGTGTATACCAGTGTATAGTTGTGAGTTTAGTTGATAAGAGTATTTTCAATTTGAAAAGTAGTGATTATTTTATTAAAATTGGTTACCCAGCTTACTGCAAACTATAATAGTCAGTGAAAGCATCAATAGCTTAAGTAATAATTAAATTGAGCAGGTCATCCTCATACAGGAAATTAAGGAAGGTATATTTGTGCTCTTGTTCACAAAGATGGACTTGCCATTACATTATATGAATGGCAACATACTTTATTATATGATACTTTATGCTTTTTGCTACATACTTCTGTATTATTACTTAAGTGTAAAAGTCTTAAATCAAAATGTAATGCTTGATCTTCTCCCCTAGTGCATCTTGGATTCCTCGGGTCGCAACATGATACCGGAGATACCAGAATTTTTTCAGTGCATGTGGGAGGACTGCGATGTAAGATTTGCTTCAGCGCATGATTTTTATTGCCATGTGCTGAGCCATGTAAGAAATACTGACAAAATGCAAACAAACAAGATGATGTTTTTGTGTTCTTGGGATGGTAAGAACTTATACATTACCATATGTGTTTTCTAGTCAAAATGAATCACATTGTTATGTTTTTATTTTATAATCATAAATAGTGTGATGAATGTTGGAGGCATAGTACAGCTGGATGTGTCTGCCAAAACACGGTATCGAGGTTCCTTGAGAAATCAGTGACATCAGTTGTCTGTGGGAGTAGCTGGCTATGACAAGAATCCAAGTGCTAACTACTATGATATGGAATTAGAAATATTTTCTATTCTTTAATTCTTCATACATCTTAGAAATGATATTATGCTACTAATGAACATTAGCTACATGTATGTCACTGATCCTCTCCTGAATCTATTAACAGTTCTAATTTTGTCACCAACTCTTCCAATTATTCATTTATGGTCTTCTAAACCAAACTTCTTGTCCTATCCACTCCTATGCTGATGATACAACAGTTCATTTTTCCATGTCTTTTTGTAGACATCCAGTCCTTCAAGAAGTAGACAGCTCTTGCAAGAAAGTCAAAGAATGTCTGACTTCCAAACTCACAAAAATTCTGATTAGGGCAGAGCATACTTATCATTGTTCAATGCCTCAAAAACTCAAGTCCTCCATATGTCAGCTTGACACAACCTTCCAGACAACTATTCTTCAATACACTCAACCATCCCTCTCTTCTACACTGAATATCCTTAATCTGTCATTTACTTTTAATCTAATTGGATACTTAACATCTCTTCTCTAGCTAAAGCAGCTTCCATGAAATTAGGTGTTCTAAGTAATTAATTTCTGCCAGTTTTTTTCTCTTTTATGGTAGCTAACTCTGTACAGGGGCCTTATCCGTCCATGTATGGAGTGTGCTTCGCATTAATGGGGGTGTTCCACTTATACCACTTTTTTTAGACTATGGAATCAAAAGTTTTTTGTCATCAACTTTTCTCTTAACTGACTGTCTTCAGCCTTTTCCTCATCACTAATATGGTGCATCTCTTGTGATCTACTGTCATTTTTATGCCAACTGGTCTTCTGATCTTGCAAACTGCATGCAATTTACATAATTGATTTCTTTCCAGGTTGCACTTCATCATTCTCTCTGAGGGTTCGCCTCAGAGATCATGTCCGTAGTCACACTCAAGAGAAGATTGTAGGATGTCCAAATTGTGGAGGGATTTTTGCTTCCAACACTAAATTCTTTGATCACTGCACCCGACAGATGCCCTTGGAGGGTGAGTGTGGCTTTGGAAATGCTTTGATTTTTCTAATGGGATATTTCTGTGATATTAAGAAATTTACTTGGAACATTTCTTTTAAAGCTTGTAATTATTTTGTAGAAATTGATATTGCATAGTTTTTTTTAATTTTTCAATCTGCACTCATAGATTGTAATTGATATGACACATTATATTTTATCCATTAAGCCTTAAGGGACTGGTGGTGCAGTGGTGGTGATGATTTTTGTCTCAATGGGACCAGCTCTCCAGCGATAAATGTTGAAAATAGCTTGTATAACTTGTATGAAGTAGTGAGTGAATCACTTGCTTGCCATGTGTATGGATGTGGCTTCTGTACATGTGTACAGAGTGAATGGGTGTGTACTGGTGATATTGTAAAAATGAGACTTAACTGATTGTCTCAGAGAGAAAGGTTAATAAAAAAACAATAACCTTAAAAGTGAAATATTGTTTAATAGTGAACTGGTTAGCAGGGAATACCTGTATAAAAATTGAAAGAAAAGTTGGAAAAAATTATCATACTTCATAGGATCACTTTCATAGTATGATTGCCAAGTTCCCTGACCGAAACTTGGTGTAACCTCTTGCCACGCTGAGGCTGTGTCCATCCCTGAGTGAGAAACTGCCACTTGGATGATCCAGGGGTTTTAGGACTGTCCACACCTAGTAATGGGTATGGTAGGTTGGGTACAGACTGAGTGAAAAAAAAAAAATTAGTTCTCACATGCAGTCCTCACCTGGTAAACCTGCTATAGCCACTTTTGGTCCTTTAAGAGTTAATGATAAACAAAGATACACTTAGTAAATGTTTTGTTTTTAAGCAGAAAGAAAATTTGCTCTGCACCTTTTTTTCCTGTGTGTGTGTGTGTGTGTGTGTGTGTGTGTGTGTGTGTGTGTGTGTGTGATTCACTGTTTGATCTGCTGCAGTCTCTGACGAGACAGCCAGACGTTACCCTACGGAACGAGCTCAGAGCTCATTGTTTCCGATCTTCGGATAGGCCTGAGACCAGGCACACACCACACACCGGGACAACAAGGTCACAACTCCTCGATTTACTTCCTGTACCTACTCACTGCTAGGTGAACAGGGGCTACACATGAAAGGAGACACACCCAAATATCTCCACCCGGCCGGGGAATCGAACCCCGGTCCTCTGGCTTGTGAAGCCAGCGCTCTAACCACTGAGCTACCGGGCTGTGTGTGTGTGTGTGTGTGTGTGTGTGTGTGTGTGTGTGTGTTTACCTAGTTGTATTGTACATGGTTCGAGCGGGGCTCATAGTGTCCTGTCTCCATGTCTCCATTTATCCAATTTTTCTTTAAAGTTATGCACATTATGTACTGTAACAATTTCATTATTCAATGTATTCCACTTTTCCACCATTCTATGTGGAAAACTATTTTCCAATATCCTTCACACACTGCCTCATCCTAATCTTCTTTACATGTCCCCTTATCCTTCCACCTTCTTGTCACCAGCACCAGGTCTTCCTTGTCTATCTTTTCAATGCCATTTACTATTCATACATTGTTATTAGGTCTCCTTGTTCTCTTCTATCTTGTAAGGTTGGCAGTCCCATTTCCTTTAGCCTTTCTTTATATGTTAGGTCCTTTAGTTCCGGCACCATCTCTGTAGCTATCTTTTGGATCCGTTCTAATCTTCTTATATCTTTTTTCTAGCTTGGTGACCACTGCTGCATATTCCAACTTTGGATGTATCAAGCTCGTAATAAATAATTTTTTTCATCATATCTTTGTGCAAATATTGAAATGCCACTCTAATATTAGTCAACATTTTATATGATAATCCAAATATCTTACTTATGTGTTTTTGGGGATTCAGATTTTCCTGTATAACCACTCCCAGACCTTTTTCCTCTTTAGTCTTCATTATTTGTTCCTAATTCCATTTCGTGACATTTCTTGGCACTTAACTCTAATTTTCACTTCTTACTCCACTCGTAAATTTTCTTTATATCTTCCTGCAGCAGCAAACAGTCTTCTCAGGTTTTGATTACTCTTAGCAATTTTACATCATCAACAAACAAATTAATATAACTGTTTACCCCATTTTGTATGTCATTTTCTGTACCTGGAACATAATGGGGGCTAACACTGACCCTTGCGGCACTCCATTTGTTACTTTACCCCAAGATGAGTATGTATCTTTGATCACAGTTCTCATCTCTCTCCTGCAAACAATCCCTTATCCAATCTAACAAAGCTCCTCTTAGTCTTCCTATGCTCTCAAACTTCCAAAGTAGTCTGCCATGAAGGACTTTATAAATTTTTTTTTTTATGTTCAGGTATACTGTGTCCAACCATCCATCTCTGCTTTTCAGTCCTTCTATTACTCTTGAGTAGAAACTTAATAAGTTCAACATGCATGACCGTCCTGCCCTGAACCCAAACTGTCTGTTCGATATAACTTGTTCCTCTTCCAGATATTTAACCCATTTTTTTTATAACAATTTCACATATCTTCCCCATAACATTTGTAGGTGACACTGGTCTGTAATTTAATGGCTCAGTTGACTTTCCTCCTTTGAATATTGGGATTATGTTGGCTCTCTTCCATTCTATTGTTTTTTTTTTTTTTTTTTTTTGTGTGTGTGTGTGTGTGTGTGTGTGTGTGTGTGTGTGTGTATTTACCTATTTGTGTATTACAGGGCCCGAGCTAAGCTCTCTGTGTCCTGTCTCCTTGTCCATTCCTGTCATATCTCTCTTTCATCTGATTGACACACACGCGTCAACGACATCACTGCTCAGTTTATTCCACTTATCAATACTACGATGCGGAAACTGTATTTTCTCACGTCATTTAGACAGATGTCTTTATTAGTTTTTTCCATGTCCTCGGAGATGATTACTTGTGGTCACCTTTATCAACTCTCTGTCCAATATGTCAATCTTGTTCACCAATTTATACATAGTTATCATGTCTCCTCTTGTTCTTCTCTCTTCTAATGTGGTCAGCCCCAGTTTCCTCAGTCTTTCCTCATAGTCTAACTCCCTGAGTCCTGGTACCATCCTTGTTGCCAGCCTCTGTACCCTTTCCACCTTCTTCACATTTTTCTTCATATGCGGTGACCAGACACAAGCTGCATATTCTAACTGGGGTCTTATTAAGGTACATAATATCTTCTTCATCATTCCTTCATCTAGGTAGTGGAATGCAAGGCCAATATTTTGAAGCATGTTATATGTTTTCCAAAATATCTTGTTAATGTGTTTCTCCGGTGACAAAGTGTTTTGCACGGTTACTCCTAAGTCTTTCTCCTCATTGGTCTCTTTAATTTTCTCATCACCCAGCCTGTAATCCCTGTTTGGTCTGTATCTACTTCTTCCCATTTTCATAACATGGCTCTTGTCTATATTAAATTCCATCTGCCACTCTTTACTCCACTCATATATTTTATCAAGATCTTCCTGTAACTTGTTACAATCTTCCACATTCTTTACTCTCCTCATAATTTTAGTATCGTCCAAAACATGTTCATGTAACTGTCAATTCCTACTGGCATATCATTAACATAAATCAAAAACATGATGGGACCAAGCACTGACCCTTGTGGAACTCCACTGGTTACCTTCTTCCACTCGGACTTCCTTCCTCTCACCACTGTTCTCATTTCTCTTCCCACTAAGTAATTTTCCATCCATTTTGCTAGTTTATCATTTACTCCTCCAATCTTCTTTAGTTTCCACATCAGTCTATTGTGTGGTACTTTATCAAAGGCCTTTCTCAAGTCCAGGTAGATAGCATCCACCCATCCCTCTCTATGTTGTAGTATGTCAGTCACTCTTGAATAAAAACATAATAAATTGGATACGCACGATCTTCCTTTTCTGAAACCAAACTGCCTTTCACTCAGAATGTTTTCACTTTCTAGATACTCACTCCACTTAGCTTTAATTACTTCTTCACATACCTTGCACAATATACTAGTCAACGATACTGGTCTATAATTTAACGGTTCCATTCTACTACCATTCTTATATATAGGCACAATGTCAGCTCTTTTCCACTCTTTCGGGACTATTCCTGTTCGTATGGAGGTTTCCACAATATCAAATACGGGGTTCAACAATTGATCCTTACATTCTTTTAGCAACCTCCCAGATATGCCATCAGGCCCCATTGATTTATTAATATCCAAATTGCTTATAATTTTCCTTACATCTTCCTTAGTAACCATGATGTCCTGCATTTGCTTTATTTCCGTAGGCCCTTCTCCTATAAAATGCTCCTCCTTTGTAAACACTTTGCAAAAGTTGTCGTTCAAAATTTCAGCTATATCTCAAGCATCCTCATATACTTCTTCCCCATTTTTTACCTTTTCTATTGCCTCCCTTTTATTTAGTTTTCCATTTATGAATTTGTAAAACATTTTAGGGTCTCTATCACAGTTTTCCACCACTCTCTGTTCATATTCCTTTTGTGCTGTTCTTCTTACTTCAACATATCTATTCCTTGCTGTTTTGTAAACTTCTCTTGATAATACATCACTGTGTGTGTGTGTGTGTGTGTGTGTGTGTGTGTGTGTGTGTGTGTGTGTGTGTGTGTGTGTGTGTGTGTGTGTGTGTCCTTTCTGTCTGTCCATCTGTCTGTGTCTGTGTAATAGATATACTTTATTGTCATTAAATAGAATGAGTGAAGGTAAAGTGCTTCTTTTGAGATTAGATGGATGTTTGTAATTTGCTTTTGTTATCTAAGATGGCCTGGTCTGAGAGATTTTTATTTGGCTTCAGGTATTGTCTTAAAAAAGCAACACTTCCGTGCATCATAATTTTCTTGTCAGAAGATGCAGGTATAAAGATGTGAATGACATGCTACCTTGCAGCTCAGCAGTATCAGTGTTCTCATTGCTCACGAAGATACGCCAATGAGAGGTTGCTTCGTGATCATGTGCGCCATCACATCAACCATTATAAATGTCCAGAATGTGACATGACTGTGCCAAACAAGTCAGCGCTGGCAGTCCATGTGCGTTACCGCCACAGGAAGGACAAGCCACACAAGTGTATGGAGTGTGGACGAGGGTAAGGATTGCAGTGTTTGATTATCATCATCTTGAATTCTAAAGTGTATTGTGATGTAATAACTGCTTGTGTAGGTGTGATAGTGAATCTGTAGGAACCAATTTACTTCATGAGTGTTATACTTACTTTTCAGAGTTTGTTGTTTGATGGATTGTTGTGGTTGATATTATTAATAGTATATTGTCTTCACAGCTTTACAAACCTTGGAGACATGACCCGCCACCTCTCAGTTCACTCTGCTGAGCCGGCATACAGTTGCCCCTTCCAAAATTGCACATACAAATCCCGCTCACTGTCATCCCAGAATAAGCATATTAGATTGGTAAGGAGGTGTGAGAAAACTCTGCATTCCATTAATATTTGTACTGAAACTGACTCATTGGTTTGATATTAAAAGTGTAGTAATGTAATGCCAAAACAGTGGCACTCCAGAATTTTATCTCTTAGTTTGATATTGTCATCTTTGTACCTTAGGTTCACAATGGGCTGCAGAAGCGTCATTATGCTTGTCATGTGTGTGACTCCAAGTTCAGCCTCTCAGACAGCCTCACCAAGCACCTTATCAAGATTCACAACTATGAGTGGCCAGTAGGACACACACGATTCAGGTATGTATAATTCATATCCCTAAAACATCTTAAGTGGTAGACTGTTAGTCATACTTATGAAGTAAGTACTTTTGAATAAGCTGATCTATCTGTTACTCTTCTAAAAGTTGGATGGGTAAAACAAAGTACATCCTTACACACACATTCACAGCTTGCAAGCATTCTGTCATTGCTTAGACTCAGGGCTCATGAATAATCCTGAGCAACCTGTAATTCTCTCAATGATTGTAAATGCCATCACAACTGCACAATTGCATTTTGGAAGTAGCTTCTCCCAACAACAAAATCTCAAGTGTTATGATCGCCTTAATTTGGTGGTAAATGGGTTGCTTCTCTCTGTGTCACTTTGCAAGTGCCTGCACAATCTAAATGATAGTTTCTGATGAATTCTGTGTCACCAAGTTCATTCAGTATGTCCTTTCTGGATATATAATTTCTGAGCTGGAGATGTGAAGCAGCCATCATAGCAGTGGGAGTGTCTGTCACAAGGTTTTAAGACGGTGGATTGGTGTCTGGGAAAAGATTTATCTATTGTACTACATACTTTGATTCCTATACTGAAAATAACATAATTTTTAAGAGTTACACCAACAGCTCACTTCTGGATGAAATACATTTTTTCTGGTAGATTTTGACCTGTCTCGAAGGAATATGCACTTCATTTACATTGCAAATCTGTAGTTTTTCTTACCCACTCCCCACGTCTTACAGAAACTCAATTTTGTGGTAAAACAAAGCATTTTTTTTTTCTGGTATATTGTGACCTGTTTTGAATGAATCTTCCTAATCCTAATCTAACCAACCTAACCCAATCCTAACTCTAACCCTAATCCAACCCAACCTATACCTAACCTAACCTAGGTTAACATTAACATAACCTATATATAGTTAAGGCAACACACACCATTGATACTTCCTCAGAACAAAATTAACTTTTATGTAACACAATTAAATGGACCTAACCAAAGTAGACTAGCCTAACCTGACTGACAATGCTAAGAAATTAATATAAAGTCATTACTTTATTTATTTTCGTAAAATCTGGCAATACATTGGATATGATTGAGGTGACACCCTGCCTAGGCAGACATCTTCCATAGACTGAATTCAAATAGAGTTGCTTCTCTCCACAAACCATTCTGATTGGCTGTATTATTTTTATTGGTCAGTGTTTGCATTCCCTAACAAAAGAACCAACCATTCATTTCATGTGGTCACAAATAATGTGACAATATGCACATATGAACGAATGCATGTAACGGCATTCCTCAGTGCCCAGCAGTCCATCACACAGGCTGGTGTTGGTCGCTCTCCCCAAGAAGTGGTAAATTTTTAAACATTTTCATCAACGTTATAAACAATTTGCGACTGGTATGTATGGGTTCAATTTACTCAGAATGAAAAGTTCTTTAAGGTGAGAAGGGTAACAAAAGCCACATTGCTGTTGGTGTAAGAGTAAAATAATACTAAAATGATTTTGGTTTTCAGACATTTAAGATTTTGAACAACCTTCAGAAACTAATTAGATATAAGGAGTGAAGTTCCACTGTAGTACGTATATCTATGTTGTTGGATTGATAGATAGGAGGTGCAGGTACCCTTTACTTCATTTTCCCTAAAGATGTTTGCTAGGTGGGAATCAAATATGAATGACAGAATTTCATTTTGGAAAGCTTTCCAGGGCTCTTGCTGCTGAAAAAAAAAGCTGTTTAAATAGACAAATAGAAAGAAGAGCAGAAGCTGAATACACAATGCAAAAGTTTCAGTAGTTTTTAACCTTGTATGTATAGGAGAAAGTTAACTTACTGGCTACACCAACATTGATAGATAAATATAGACAAATCAGAGGTGCACTAAAAGTACATTGTGGAATTTGATAGCACACAGCCCTGTTGTCAGTGTAGTGAAGGCCTGCTAAAAGGCATTAATTTAAGGACTCATTTATCTTAGAAAATTAGGGACATTGCTATGCACAGTAATGTGAATTACTAATATTGATACATTAACAGAGAGAGAAAGAAATTCACCAATGAATGCTTTAAATAAAGTTTACTGAATAAAGAAGTTAGGAATGACAAATGCATTCAACAACTCACCATTATTGAATTGCAACAATCCATGATAGTAAACCTGTTTTTTTTTTTTTTGTGCACATGGTACAGATGTAGGCACAGTGTTAATGATATATATTGATATCTCCATTTAGGTACAAACAGGATGAGGATGGATTTTTCCGACTACAGACAGTTCGATATGAGAGCATTGAATTGAACCAAGAGATGGCGAATGATGGAGAAGAGCTTGAGATTGTGGACTCCCCATATGCATCCACAGCCCTATCCTCTCCTGTTTCCTACAGCAGCAGCCAGCTCACTCCCAGGGAGACAGTAGGGCAGGGGAATTTAAGGAGTGTAAGCTGAGACCTTTCTGTATGTTAAGTGCATAAACAGAGGTGATAGTGTCTAACATGGAGGTGTAGTACATTCCTCATTTTTTTTCTTTCTTGTTCTAAATCTCAGCATGAGTAACTCTGCCAGTTCTCATGCTATACATGATAGAGATGTAGCCTACAAGCAGTACTTGAGTATTCCATCATCTAAATCTCATGCACTTTGTTTCTGCCATTTTCTTTTACCCCGACAGCTAGAGTGTGCTCACTCCACATGTGGGGTTCCATTCATACCACTTTTAGACAGCGTAGAATAAAAAAGCATTTCATCATATCATTTCTCTCCTAACCGACTGTACTCAACCTTTCTACCATCACCTTAATGTTGCATCACTTCCTATCTTCTACTGCTATTTTCATGCAAACTACTCCTTTGATCCTCCTAATTGCATGCCTTCCCTCCTCCACACATCCATACTGCAAAAGATTCTGCTTTTTTTCCATATTCTGTGCATCTGTCTAATAGAAGAGTTAACCAGTATTTTCAGTCGTGCATACCTTTTTCTGGTAAACTTTGGAACCGCCTACCTGCTTCCATATTATTTTCTTTCCAATGACTTGAACTGTTTAAATAGATGTATCAAGACATCCTCCAGTATTCAATGATTGTCTTGAGTTGCTTTGGGGACTGACACTCAATTTGGTCTTTTTTCTTCTTATTTTTTTGTTGCTTTTTTACATTAAAAAGTAAAAAAAAAATCTCTTTTATTAGTGTTTTAATGTTCTGAAGTTTGGATCTTATCTTTTCTTTCTCTGTAAGCTATGATGACAGTAATGGTAATCATTATTTCTAGAGGTCAGAGTTTCAGTGAAAAGAAATGACTGTTGTATTGCTTTCAGGAGGAAGCACACAACCAGGATCCACAGCATGCCTTGGAGACCACAGACACAGACAATAGAACTACAGACCAAGAAGTTTTCATGACCTCACAGCAGGAGCCATGGGACAAAATAAAGACAAAAGGAATTGAATATCAAGAAGTTCTCATGCCTGCACAGCTTTAGTTCTTAGTTTCCATTAAACTTTGCTCTATTTACTTGTTTTGTGAATAATTTGAGACATGCTGCTTATGTTAGAGTATTGTGAAGTGGTTCATTGTATTCAGGTGTATTATGAATTAGTGAAGCTCTACTTGTTTCACTGAAGCAAAAGAGTAAGCACCATTGTGCAGAAATCACTTTACAACTGACCACATATATGTCAGTAATCAAGGAGTGGCAAAATGTATAACATACACTAAAGCTTATTAGAAGACATCTATAATGAAGCATTGCCACTTTGTTGCTACATGATGTGTGAAAAAAACCCCCAAACAATATGGAATGATATTAGACAAGGCAATGCTTCTTAGCTGTTCACAGCAGTATTAGAGGATGTTTTGAAGAATGTGTGAGAGAGAGAAGTAAGATTAAAAATCACTGGAGAATGCCTAAATTGTCTCAAGTTTACTATTGCTATGATGAGTCTACAAAGTTATTACATAGACAGTGGAATGGTTCATAAATTAATATAACCAGTTACAGTGGAACCCTGCCATTCGCCCACATTGCTAATCATACAACTTGTCACTCGTCCTTTGTTCATGTAAAACTCAACTTGTCATTCATAAGCTTGTCTTGTGATTCGGACAGTGTTGCCTTGTTACTGGCTGCCCCACACGGTCACTTCAGCTCGGCCTTGTATTAGCTTCTGTACACCAAGCATCATCCACTCAAGCTTCATGAAACTTATTTTATTGCCATTCTTTATGATATTTCTATTGAAAATAGTGCAGCCATTGCTCAAAAAAGATCAATAATTCAACCAAGCATAAAAGGAAAGCAGTGAGAACAAAAATTAAATTGAAAAAATAATTCATTGTGAAGTTTGAAAATTGAACTCATGTTTCTGACCTGGCAACTCTACGTATTTTTCATGCTGAAAGATAAAGGTTCAATAAAAGGGGCTAGTATGGTGAAAGGAGTGACTTCTTGCTGTGAACGGGTTACCTTTAACTGAACAAGTGGAAAAACTTTTATTTTAGATTAATGAAACCAACTTGCTGATTTAAATCAGAGTAAAAAAAATCATGATTTAAATCAAAATGAAACATCCTGTATATAGAAAATGTGATCTACTTGTACAGGACAAGCATCAACTGTGCTTGTCCTGTCCTGGTCCTGCACTGGTCCTGTAGCAAGTCAGGCACCAGAGAACCACTGCCTTCTTATACAAGACATATAGTCAAAAGTATAAAGAGGAAAATTAAGTCTATATTGATGATTACAGCAGATGCAAATATGAAGTTCAATGGTGTATTTTTTGAATGAAGAAAATTATTAAGTATAATTTCTTACTAATATGTATTAAAATCTGACAACATACAAATAGACAAGTTGACAACTTTCAGCACAGTGTTTAATAGACAGGGATGGAGCCTGCTGGCCTGCTCACTGCTGCCTGAGTAGATTAACCTTCCCCATACCAAGGATTGCTGGCCTGTGGCCTCTTCACAGTTCACATTCAAATTTTATTACTTTGTTGTATTGTAGACTGTTGGTGATTTATTGATATTTCATACACAGTAATGCCAAATGGACACCGGAAAGAGTGACTGTGGGAGGAAAAGAGACCCAGTGTGGCTGTCATTTGACAGAATTCCCAAAGACAAAGGATTTAGAGCAAAATGCAGAAAATGCAAACAAAAAATTCAAGGGTTAGTGACAAGAATGAAGAGACATGTGGAGGATTCATAGATAAGATAAGATAATCATTCTTACTTATGATTTTCAAGGGGAAAATTCACTTTGGGTAATGCATAAGACTAAGCTATGATTTTGTTTAACATTGGTGGGAGAAAAATAAGTAAATAAGCCAAAATATAATTTAAATAAAAAAATCTGGAATGGATTAATCTAATCTACATTATTTCTTATGATAAAAAATGATTTGCTATTCATACAAATCACAATTCAAACAGCCTCTTGGGATGGATTGTGTACAAATAGTGAGGTTCCACTGTATTAGGTTTTTCTCTATTTGATGGACATTTTTTCAAGAAAATGAACAAGTAAAGCTTTAAGTAATATCATGACTGGTATGCAAAATGTATCACTTTCCAAAGTGTTAACAGTAATGCTGAATGTCATATGCTGACTTAGCATGTTGTTAAAATCAAATGAATTTCCCAAGGAGATTCATATTGTAGGAACAAAAATTTAGAGGAGGGATTCTCAGTTACTTGATACCATTCCCTTCATACATCTGTTATGAGGGGTTCGAGAGACTTTGCAATAAGGTGTTGAACTTGTAGCTGAAGTATTGCAAGAAGAATTGTGGTACCCCTGCCATAGTGAGGTAAGCGACATGTCAAACAATTGAAGAAACAGCATTTGAAAGTCCCGATCCTTATTTAGCTGCGCGTGCACTTACTTCACGACAGCATTGTGCTGTAATGAGGTAAGCGACCATACTCGGCACTTGACTCAAAGCATTTGCATTTCCATTGGCTGGGAGGTGATAACTCACCATAATCACACGCGGTGAATGTTCTTAGTACTTCTCTCAGATGCTTGCCTTGCTATACCACGTATATCTTTCTGTACACGCTGGGAGTAGAAAAATATTGGATTTTTCTATTATATTCCAACTTTATGAACTTATGTTTTGGACTTTCAGAATATGTCACGTGCCTCATGAAAAAAACTTGAGTTGCCCTATCCAATGCATGCAACAACTCACTTTTGACCTGGGTGTCACTTTCCTCACTACAGCAGGGGATGCCATAATTCTGATATCTCCTGGGCAGCCATGCATTGTGTGGCCAGGCCATTTCCTGTACAATAGAGAATTTTGATAAGTTTTAATAAGCTATTGAAAATCATAAAGTATCAATTTAGTGGCAGTATTCCTAGTGATAGAGAGATATGCAATACCAGTACAAGGCAGCTAGCATTGTGGTTGATGCTTGTTAACTTGATACCTGATCTTGACAATGAGACTTTTTGTATTCTCTGACAATATCAATTCTATGATGATTTATATACACATCTTCTGTGTCCCAAAGGATTATATAAAATGTTTAGTATGTGATGATTTCCTTATATGCTTTATTTTTTACCATCAGTGCTTCCGAACTCTAGGTTTCCACCATCAGCCAGCTCTAACCTTCAGAAGTTTTAGAATAAGAGATTGATATGTGGTGCATTCTGAATATACTTCACATTATTTAAAATTAATTATGTGAAGATATGTTTGTGCTTGGAAATTAGGATGATTTTTTTTATCTATATGATAAACTTTCTTCTACCCACAGTAAAATGTTTTACTCAACACTTGCTTGTATTATTTGTATGTAATATGTGTATGTTTATATCATTGAAGTTAGGAGAGAAGAAATTCTTTGAAAGTGGAAAATTATGACAGGTATTCATTAGATTAATGACAATTAAGGTAAAGTTTTGTAGATTTCAAGTTTATACTGAAGTGTATGATGAGTTTGTTTACAGTTGTGCTGGAATCCAATCCAGAAGTCTTTGTTCCTATTGAATATTTGGTATGTACAGTATTACTATTATATGATTTAATAAAAGTCTTTTGATACTTTATATTCTCTTTATCTCATACGTCATCATTCTTCTGATGTTCTAAATAACAAGACCTTGGAATTACATGCATGTGTTTTCTTTCAGGTGTTTCAGTTAGATATTTGACACTAGATGAACCAAATATGATAATTTAGTGGTGTAGGAAAATGCCACAGTCTCCTTCACCACGGCCTCCACCTCCGTGAAGGTTTCCTATTTAGTACATCCAGTTACATACAATCTGTTGCCACTTCTTATGAGAGACTGAGGAGTTCAATTAAGATAACATGAAGATCAAATAGTAATCCAACAAGTACACAGGATGGGTAAAGTTTAATTACATTAAATTGAGACTTTGAAAAAAATTCCAACAATGAACAACCTATGTGATTATGTGATATTGATACAACTTATAGATTTGCTGGCGTGACATCTGAAAAGAGTAGCCTAACTATAACTGAATCTCCTTAAGTTTCCTACTTTAAACAGAAGAATGAGCACCTCATCTATCTCCTTTACTTCGCTGAACTTAGTGAACTACGTCTACCTACTTTATCTTTAACCATTTTTGTACTCTTATCGGCTGACAAGGGGAAGCGTGCCAGCAGACATTTCTTATCAACCCTTTTGTCTTGCTTCTACAAACTTTTTTTTTCTTTTTATGAAGACTATTTTGTAACCAGTAAATTTTATGAGTGTACGTATGTCTGCTCATTAATTGAATCTTGCTCTTACAAGAAGAAAACAAAAGTATAATTAAACATTATGTAATAATAACAATACGTGATGTGCGAAAAGAAATTAGTACTAAAATCTTATAGGACTAGTTCTTTCTTCTGCTGTAGGGTCTCGTATGACTATTTCCCCTGAACCAATCACTATCTGGCCGCGTGTGTGGGAAACCAATCACGTGCGCGGTGGCTCGTAGTCGGTAGTTGTCGGCGTCGCTGCGGGGCAGAGGAATGAGGGTTGTGAACCACCCGAGTACTATTGTGCCTGCCCGTGCCTGTTTACTTACCAGCAGTTCAAGGTACTTAGTATTGACGTATGTAATATGTGATGAGCCTAAACTAGACTTCACCCTTCAGTACCAATACACGTTTTCATATTCATTCTACTTACTATTTAGTGGTTTTATACAGCTTCAGAAACTCATGCGGTGATTAATATAGTGAAGGGTGCTGTCATTAATCTTCTGAGTTCCATAGAACCTTCCTAATGTCAATCAAATGGTCTAATCATACCGAAACTAGAAATGCGTCTCAGTACTGAAGGGGTTAATTGTGCAGAATATCAAGCATATGTTGCAATGCCTGTTGTTGGTGGAGGTGGAAACTTTCGGCATTTAGCTAAGTTCCATATAATCATGCCGCCTTCAGGAAGTGTTCATGGTTTCAGATAAATTGATGGAATGCTTAAGGACAGTACTAAAGCATAGGTGTTTGAAGATGATTGCCGCGTTATGACGTTGTTTACAGGATACTGTGTCTTACTTGGTGGTTCATTGGGTTCATTCTATCGCGAACCATTGCCAACTCTGATCACAATAGTTGATCAATTCGGACCATGTCTAGATAAAGAAAAGTAGACGGTAAATAATGAAAATGATGAATAGATAAATGAGTAAGACAACAATTCACGCATCCAAGAAATTGTTTGTACTTCATTACCAACATAAAGACGTACCGTAGCGTGGGGCTATATGAAACAAAAAAAAGCTAAATTTCCTCACTTCAGATAACTTCACAATCTATTATCATTAAATTTTGTAAAACTTTTCCAAAAAAATACAACCTTCCTACTATTAAATGCTGCAAAAAAAGTTTATAAATATTGAATAGTTAATTTTTAAGAAATAAAACAAAAAACTTTTTTTGCCCAAAACATTAGGGGCTATTAGGAACACACGAAAATGGGGCTATTTTGAACCAATATGGGGCTATATGAAACAGAACTAAATTTATAGAATATTTGGTGCTATATGAAACATAAGTAAAATACACCAAAAAATTGAATATAAGTCCCTGAAACACACAGATAGACATACTTCTGGGTTGTTACCACCATGAATCATGTTATGTAACACACACACACACACACACACACACACACACACACACACACACACACACACACACACACACACACACACACACACTAGGGCTATATGAAAATGGAAAATCAAACATCTTCAATTTCAGCATAACTCAAAACTGTCTACCTCAACATGAAGGTACTGGGAAATTCGCATTTGTCAAACATAATTTTGTTCTTGTATGTTGCTTTCACTTGTAATACACATTCTACATCATCACAACTGACTAGTCCTTCATCAGGTGTTTGTGGAAGCATATACCCATAGGCACCATTGGAATCATTTTCACACTTTCTGTAGGAGTCAGTTTCCCAATCATTAACATCATCTAATTTCCCTTTGGTTTTACCAACATAATACACAACACTTTTCTTCAGAGCAAATCTTACTAGACAATAGCTACCAGGTTTTATTTCTTTGTCCACCTCTGATACTCCGTCTTCCTTAATCTCAGGTTTTATTTCTTTTTCCACCTCTGATACTCCTTCTTCCTCAATCTCCATAACTTCTGACTCATTTATGTCTTGGTCATCATTACTTTCATCCTCCTCTGAGTCTTCATACACAATTTTCCTGACTTTCCTAGCTTCCCTTACTTCCCGATGACCTTGTGCACCTGAAGTGGATGGACCATCTAAGGTTCTTTGTAGCCGTTCGAAATATTCCTCAACAGTCTTATCAGACACTGCTGCCCTCTTGCGTGTTATGTTCTGGCAGTGTCTTTTTGAAATTATATCCTTGTGTCTCTTCAAGAAACCGTAACCCCAGTCAATTCCAGGTAAGTTATCTTTAAAGCAAGGCACACAGCGGCATTTCTTGTTCAGGCAATGTTGCACAAATCTACGCAGATCATCCATGTCAAATGTTAGGCCATAATCAGCTAATGCTCTCTCTTCATCTAGATTCTAGAAGAAGAGCTGTAGGGTGCCCCAACTGCCCATGGTTTTTCACAGTGCCCTTCCGCCGCCTGTGAAGAGTCGCTAGCGGGATTTTGTAGCGATCGCTAATTGTTCTAATGGTGCCCTCGCCATTATCCAAGTCCAGAAGCGCACGTGCCATGTCCTCCTCATTGTAACTTAGCCTATTTGAATCAGGCTTTCTTTTGTAGTTACGCACGATCTTGAAATGGAAACATAACCTTTGTTAGTAGTGCAATTGCAACTACCTACAAAGGTATGTTCCATTTAGCCCCATTTCCTGTTCCATTTAGCCCCATTTCAGAACACCAGCTATATAATCTTTCTGCTAACTGCTACACATTTCTACTCTCTACTAGAGCTCACCTGATGAATGTACAAAATTATACTCCCAGCTGGACACTCTTAGTTGATTACGTGTTATGCTAGCATTAGCGTTCATATGAAATAAAAGGTTCACAACAGATCTAGAAAAAAAAAAAAAAGCAGAAACGTTACTTAAGATTGTGCTATGAGTTCATACATTTTTTGTCACACAGTTCATACACATTAGATGCCTGGTTATTGAATAAGGTTTCTTAAAACTAAAATTAGATACTTGAAAACAAAAATCATGCCTGACCACAGTTTTTTTCATATAGCCCCACGTGTTTCATATAGCCCCACGCTACGGTAATACAATAAAGTAAAAGAAAATTAGAATAAAAATGTTATACGTAGTTGAAAAAAAGAAATATATAAAAACTTTAAAACAAATTCACGCAAGCAATAGAGTTTTATAATGGTCTGGGTAAGAGATGGTCTGAGTGGGACACAGTGACGCAGTGACGCATCCGTAACCCGTTCATGGCAGGAGTGGCCGGTACATGATTGATCACTACCTGTGAGGTGTGATGGCTGCACTTTTTGTGGTCAGCAGGGTCTCCTTCCCCCTGTCGAAAAGATTATTACATGATCTCCATATAAGGGAAGGATAGGTGCATCATGGTAGCTACTTTGCGTTCACTAATGTGAACCTGTTTCACAGTCTTTTCGTAACCTGCTGAACTAAAAGTCTCTAATGTTGGCAAGTGCCCGAGGAAGTCTGAAGTGGTTTTATTAGTTTACTAGCTAACGAAAAAGTGTGACTGGAACTGACGATTTGTGTATTGTTGTTATAACAGTAAAGGCCATGTCGAGGTATGCTACACTCTCTCTCTCTCTCTCTCTCTCTCTCTCTCTCTCTCTCTCTCTCTCTCTCTCTCTCTCTCTCTCTCTCTCTCTCTCTCTCTCTATATATATATATATATATATATATATATATATATATTCTGGTAGATATTGTTACATGCATCATTATTATATACACCACTCTCACAATTCTGTTGATAGAGTAGAATCAAAAGCTTTTCGTCTCATCAACTCCCCTCCTTTGACTGACCGTCTTCAGCCTCCTCCTCACCACCGGAATGTTGCATCTCTTGCTATCTTTTATCGTTATTTTCATGCTAACTGTTTTTTTTGATCTTGCTAATTGCATACCTCCGCTCCTTCTGCTGCCTCGCTGCTCAAGACTTTCATCTTCCTCTCACCCCTATTATGTCCAACTCTCTAATACAAGCGTTAACCAGTACTCTCAATCATTCATACTGTAGGAAATACATACCTTTTTCTGATAAACTCTGGAACTCCCTGCCTGCTTCTGTATTTCCATCTCCCTACATCTTGACTTCTTTTAAGAGGGAGGTTTCAAGACATTTGTCCCCAGACTTCTGGATAACTCTTATTATCTTTAAGGGAACTGGCAATCCAGTGAGCCTTTTTTTTTTTTCTCATTTTTTGTTGCCCTTGGCCAGCTTTCTTTCTTGTATAAAAATAACCTGGATTACTTTAACTCTTTCAATACCACGATATTAGTTTACATATTCATGTTTTTTTTTTCAGGATACCATTACATAATTTAATTACATAATGAATCTTAGACGATATGCATCTATCAATGAAGGGATTAAAAACTGTCTCTTGGTAGGCTACTTCTACTTATTATGTCTGTTCACTCCTGACTAGTTACAATTTCTTGAAGCACTGAAAAAAAAAAGATTAATTATCGAGAATACTAACGAATGAACAAAGGAGCATAGATAATGTAATGATTGAGTAAATAATGATAGAATAAAGTAAGCTTTCGTCTGCTAGAGTGAGACAGGTAGCCTATTGATTATTCTAGACATGGATCAGTGTATGCCGTGAAGGGTTTAGCACTAAACTGATCGAGCACCATCCGTTACGCTGGAAAGGCTACACACGTCATAAATTAAATGATTATTGATCTCTTAATGTAAATATTGTTGGGTTAAATGCATTTTCAAAGAGAGCAGGAAGCCAGACAGTTGTGCAGCGGCGGACCAAAAAATGTGAGGGTAAATTTGCTCTGAATATATAGTTCCCCAAACATTCAGAGATGAATAGAAATATTGCCAACTTTGTACTTAATTGCTGACTCGCTTTATTGTAGCGGATGTGCAGAATTTACTGAACATAACAGTGGAGAAGAGAACGGCAAATTTTACCTAATGTTTGCATATGTGAAGTTTAGAATTTATTTACCAAGACATAAGACTAAATTAATGTTACTTAATGTAGGAAGTAGGTGGAGTGTAGAAACTAGAATAATATTACCAAGAGCATAATATTTGGTATAATGGTGGTAATAGGAGGAGTCGGAGGTGGTGGAGCTTAAACATTCTAAATATCTGAAACATTTGAAATATTTATTATACCATATACGTATATGTAGGTATAATTACAAAGTAACTGTTATTATTACAGGGAACCCATATGAAGCTAAGCTTTTTGAGCAACAATGGAAAAGAAAAACGGTGAAAAAGCAAACAATAAGTAGAAGTAATTGATGTACAGAGTATGTGCCAAGGAAGGAAATTTTCACAATCAAAGTAATAATAATAATGAAAATAGTAAGGATGCTGATGATGATGATAATAATAACAATATAAAAGTAATATTGATAACAATTACAGAAATTATAATGATAATCATGGCATCAATGATAATGTTAATAACAGTATTAATAATAGTGATGGTAAATAATAAGAAAATAGAAAGTAATGATAACAACATTAATAATTATGATAATAATAATAATAATCAATAACATTTCAACATATGCCTAAATCATATTAACAGTAATTAAGAAGAATTTAAAGAGACCCTGGAAATTATTAGCTAAGACATGAGGGTGTAACTTTCATACCAGTGGGAAGGAAGCTTGAAAAAAAAGAAGAAAAAAAAATGGTAAAAAAACAAAAACAAAAAAAACGACAACTTGAGAATAGAGTAACAATAGGCAACCAATTTACGATATAGGGTGGATGGGAGGGAGGGGAAGCACTGAGCGAATAATAACAACTAAAGGAATGATAAGAAGACGCTAGCAAAGACTAGATGAGGGAATGAATGTTGAGATGGCTTGACGTATGGTATTAACTGATAAAGATGGCTACAGAAAGCTGGCGAGCATTTTTGTACAGGTTATAGAGACAGGAAAGCTTGTAGACTCAGAAGTGGACAGCTGGATTGCAAAGTTGTGTTCAAATGTAGAGTAATGTGCAGTTCTTTCTGTTACATCTTGTCCTTTCTGACAATTTTAACTCCTCTGTCTGTTCGGATGCATTTGATTATTATTTTTTTTTCTATTTCTCAACAGCAATAACCACCACTACCACCACCACCACGTAGCCTCTCCCACCACCACCACCACCACCAAGCCGGAAGAGAAGAGCAAGGTAAATGGCAGACTTGGTTAGATTAGAATTGATGTTTTAGCCTTCAAGTTATTTTTATCGCGTTATAGTTAAGAAAATGATCAGAAAGCATACCAGAATAATACCTTGTACTATGAATGTGTGTGTGTGTGTGTGTGTGTGTGTGTGTGTGTTTCACTGTTTGATCTGCTGCAGTCTCTGACGAGACAGCCAGACGTTACCCTACGGAACGAGCTCAGAGCTCATTATTTCCGATCTTCGGATAGGCCTGAGACCAGGCACACACCACACACCGGGACAACAAGGTCACAACTCCTCGATTTACATCCCATACCTACTCACTGCTAGGTGAACAGAGGCTACACGTGAAAGGAGACACACCCAAATATCTCCACGCGGCCGGGGAATCGAACCCCGGTCCTCTGTCTTGTGAAGCCAGCGCTCTAACCACTGAGCTACCGGGCGTGTGTGTGTGTGTGTGTGTGTGTGTGTGTGTTCTACGTAACCCTTTTACTGTTATGGGCAACTGTCATGGATCTCCAAACTACTGTAATAATATTTTGCTTGGAGGCACCGGAGAGAGAGAGAGAGAGAGAGAGAGAGAGAGAGAGAGAGAGAGAGAGAGAGAGAGAGAGAGAGAGAGCAGGAAGATAATTATGTCCTTTGTTTTCTTGACTACAAAAATAATAAGTTAAGTCTAAAGAAATAAACGTGTTAATAATTGTTGGCGATTAAAGGAGAACAAAAATATGTGTCAGTAATAGAGTTAATTGTTACTGTTTTTATTGATCTATTTTCTTGTATACCTATCATGTGTAAAGCACGTGTTTCACTCATAGTCCTATCTACACCTCTCCGTACCCTGGTCTTGCCTCTTGGGGACACATCTGCCGCAGTAACTCCATTTAAAAAGCTCGAGAAACTAAACGTAGAGTAGAAAGACAAGTTTAGAATATGTCTATTATATTTTGAAGAGTCGAGTACCACATAACGTTTTTCTTTCACTGTATTCAGCGTTTTCCCTCAAGCGTGAATGTTCAGATCGTGTTTGAGGAAATTTACCAGCAGATCAGCGTAATGTAATCACTCACTCGCATAATCAATCAATCTTGGGCAGCGTCAGACTCCGAATCTACTATCCTCCCGTCTCTCTCTCTCTCTCTCTCTCTCTCTCAGCTCGGTAACGAAGGGCATCCATTAATGTCTCTCCTCGGGTGGATGGAGATTCAGGGTGTCGTGTTTGGTGAAGGAAAGAATATTTGTGTGTAAGTGTGACCCCGCGTGATCATTCTAGTGAAAAGAAACGCTTCACATTGCTTACAGGAGTCGGTGGTGGTGGTGGTGGTGGTGGTGTGTGTGTGTGTGTGTGTGTGTGTGTGTGTGTGTGTCAGGGTGTACGGGTATATATTTCTTGCAATAACTGTTGTGAAAGTGAAAAATAATAAGCTTCGTTACTTCTTAAATTTTACGTCTTAGAAAAGCGTGGGTTGGTAGATGTTTCCTCTCTCTCTCTCTCTCTCTCTCTCTCTCTCTCTCTCTCTCTCTCTCTCTCTCTCTCTCTGGAATGACTTGTTTCCCCTCAACTTTTACAACTGTGACCAGCAAACAGCGACCTACGTTACATTCTTTCCTCTTCTCTCCTTTTTGTCCTTTCTTTCTTCTACCTTTCATCTCTTTCCCTCTTACTCTCCATCTGTATTCTCCCTCTTCCCTCATCTCACCTTATCTTTATCTTTTCCTCTCTCCTTCCTACTTTTCCTCTTCTCTGCTACATTTCCTTCCTTCCATTTCTTACTTTTCTCTTCTCTCTTCATCCGTCACCTTCATCTCTTCTCTTCTCCATCCATTTGCTTCCCTTCCCTGCTCTCTCTCTTTCTCTCCTCTCTCCCTCTCTCTCGTAAGTCCACACCCTCCCTAACACTTTTTCTTTGTATGTATTGTTACGTTTATTCTTCTTACCTCTTTGCTTGTGCGCTTCCCGTTTGTCATTTTTCAGCTGTGTATGCGTAACGTGGAAAAGAATAAATAGAAAGGCAAAGGGGGACTGCCCATTACCTAGATTTACTGACGCTGGAATGACATAAAAAGAAAAGGAAAAATAAGTAGGAAAGCAAATATCATACGTGCATAGCTGCCAGAAAAAGGAGGTGATGAAATACAACGAAAAGTAATACACGGATGACGAGTAAAAAAAGTAATAATCCATCCTTTTTTTTTTCTTATTTTCACTCCGAAATAGCCAACAAAATATTAGGAAAATAACCGATAATACATACGTTCATCTATTCCATGCACATTAAAAAAAAAACCCGGAGAAAAAAAAAAGCTGTTAGACTGTGGCAGTGAAAGTAAAAGACAAAGGGAAAATATGTGACGTAGTGAAAAAAAAAAATAGTAATATGCCAGAACAATAGATAGACAACGCATCAATTTACCTCCATCCCCACGTCCCCTTTCCCTCCCCTCCTCCCCAAAAAAAAGAAAATGAACGAAAACTAAATAAAGAAAAACCGTAGAAAAAGTAAAAGGGAAAGGGAAAATATGTGACGTAGAGGAAAAAAAATAGTAAAATACACTTAAGATACCAGAACAATAATTAGACAATATATCAATTTACCTCCATCCCCCTCACAAAAAAAAAAAGAAAAAAAAATAATAAATGAAAAAAAAATGAACAAAACAGAAAATAGAAATACAAAACTAAGGAAAAGGACACAAAGGAAGCAAATTAAACGCTTGTGTACAAAATCAAGCATTGACAGGTGCAGACAAGGGGTGGTGAGTGGAGGCAGCGACGTCATTGCGAGGATTTGCCGTCGCACAAATAACACGAGAGAAATATGTGCTGGCCGCGACATTTTATGCAATAATTTCAAGGTAAATAATGGTTCAGGGCAAATGCTATTAATAAAAGTTACATGGTGGACAGGAGGAGGAGGAGGAGGAGGAGGAGGTGGAGGAGGTGGAGGAGGAGATGAGAAAGGTGGATAGATAGATGGAAGAGAAGGGAAAGGTGGAGAAAGCGAGGAAATGGGATAGTAGGGGATTGGGATGGGAAGATGATGGGGCGGCGGTTGGGGGAAGGATTGGAAAGAGGATGAGAGAAGGGGATGAGGATAGAAGGAAGAAGAAAGAAGATGAGGATGGAAAGAAGAAGGAAGAGGAGGTTAAGGAGGCTGAGAAGGGAAAAGTCTTATATTGTTTGTTGTGAGCGTTAAGAGAGAGAGAGAGAGAGAGAGAGAGAGAGAGAGAGAGAGAGAGAATTTAAACTGTTTATACCAACCATAAGGCACTTTCATTAACCTCTCTCTCTCTCTCTCTCTCTCTCTCTCTCTCTCTCTCTCTCTCTCTCTCTCTCTCTCTCTCTCTCTCTCTGAATTTTCATATTGTCCTTCCCGAACATTATTCTCAAACATTTTCCAATATCTTGCCCCTCTTTGTGCTCTTCAGGAGGAGGAGGAGGAGGAGGAGGAGGAGGAGGAGGAGAAGGCCAGTGTGTTGCTCAATATTGCAACAAAATACTCTTCTAAATCTCGGAGTATGAGGAAGGAAGTGATAATACTGCCTACCTCATACTCCTGCACGTTCCTGTGTGTGTGTGTGTGTGTGTGTGTGTGTGTGTGTGTGTGTGTGTGTGTGTGTGTGTGTGTGTGTGTGTGTGTGTGTGTGTGTGTGTGTGTAGGTTTACTTTGTACCCGGAAGGCCTGGAAAGTGACAAATCTGGGACACCTGTTGGGTTTATGTTTTATTTATTGATTTTTTTTCTTATTTTCACGTGAACTTGTTGATTTTTTTCTTGTTTTATATATTTTTTTTGTATGGAGGATCTGTTGGAGTTTTTTTTTTATTGTGTTTATTTAGTTGTTGTTGATTATTGTTCCTATATTGTTGTTTTAATTGATTTGATTTATTCTGCTATTTTTTATTTCGTCTGGAATACCTGTTCAAAACGTGTTTGTCTATTTGTCTATTTGTCTACTTATATTTTTCAATTTTTAGATTATTTTTTTTATCTATTCAGTTTGCAAATCTGAGACACTTGTTAGGTTTATTATTTTTTTTATTTATTTTTCTTATTTATTTTTATTTTTCTTATTTATTTATTTATTTTTTTTTTTTTCTTGTTTACCATTTATTTATTTATTTATTTTTTTTCTTGTTTACTATTCTTTCTTTTATATGAAGGATCTGTTGGAGACTTTTTATTGTGTTTTATTTAGTTATTGTTACTATTTACCATTTTTCTTATATTTGTTTGTTATTTTAATTGATTTGATTTATTTTGTAATTTTTTCGTCTGGAATATATATCTGTTCTAAATTCGTAGATTATTTTTTGTCTATTCTATCTCCTTTATCATTCTTTTTACCAGAAACATCTGCAGGAAAAGTTTTAATCTTATTGTCTTAGTACTTTTTATGTTTAGTGATCATTTTAACCCCTTCAGTACTGGGACATGTTTTTACCTTGAGATTTGTGTACGATTAGATAATTTTATTGACATTAGGTAGGGTCTATGGAGGTCGGAAGATTAATGGCTACGGTCTTCACTATTTTAATCCTTCACATGAGTTTCTGGAGCTGTATAAAATCACCAAATAGTAAGCAAAATGAATAAGGAAACACATCATAGCACTGAAGGGATTAAAAGGGATTGAATCTCCTTAATAACTTAGCAATAACATTCCTGGTTACTGAGTCCTTTCCATTCATGAACCGCTCTAGTTGAGAACCAATTCCTTCCTATCTCCTTTTTAAACGTAAATCTTTCAACATTGCCAACCCGTTATTTCTTATTCTATCTTGTTTCTGATTCAAATCCCATCGTGAATTACTCCTCATTGGAAATACATGAGGCGCTGCAATATTGTCCGCTTGATCTTGGTGTTTGGTACGTGAAAAGTATATAAAGTATTGTACTATATATTGTAACAGTGGAGCACAGTGGCTATATAACATGATTTTAGTTATTTTGAATCAGCCTCGCCTTTACTGCATAGAGATTGGAGGAAGAGGAGGAGGAGGAGGAGGAGGAAGAAGAGGAAGATGATAACGAAGGAAGATCAAACAACTCGTAATGAATAAGAGACGCAGGACAGCAAAGGAGAAGGAAGAGGAGGGAAAGGAAGAGGAAATAATAAGAATAACAATGGAAAGTATTCTATAAAAAGGAAGATGAAGGGAAGAATAAAGGAGAGAAAAGAACTAAATTAGGAATACTTGTAGGGAGGAAAGCAGAACACTGAGGAGGAGGAGAAGCAAGAAGAAGAGGAGGAGGAGGAGGAGGAGGAGGAGGAGGAGGAGGAGGAGGAGGAGGAGGAGAAAAAAAGAAAGAAAGAAAGAAAGAAAGAAAGAAAAAAAGAGGGCATAAGAAAAGAAAGGAAAGCAATGAAATAGACAATGATGAGAAGAAAAAATAAGAATGGCGAACAATGGAAGGGGAAAAAAGGAAAGAGGAAAATGAAGAGCAGGAGGACTGAGAAAAAAAATATGAAGAAAGAAATGGAAAAGAAGAATGAGAAGAATAAAAATGGAAACAATAGCAGGGGAAGAAGAAGGTACAAAATGAAGACGAAGACGAGGAGGAGGAGGAGGAGGAGGAGGAGGAGGAGGAGGAGGAGGAGGAGGAGGAGGAGGAGGAGGAGGAGGAGGAGGAGGAGGAGCTGCCTGTCGTGTTTGCCTTTCCGTCCGAAGTAATTAACATCCTCCCTCCAAGGACGCCTCTGGTTATCTTAGTCGACCACTCTTCTCCTCCTCCTCCTCCTCCTCCTCCTACTCTATTCCTGGTAAAATAATATCCCACTGCTTTTCCTTACGTACTCCTTACTAATTTAGGTTCATTCATTACCGTTCTCTCTCTCTCTCTCTCTCTCTCTCTCTCTCTCTCTCTCTCTCTCTCTCTCTCTCTCTCTCTCTCTCTCTCTCTCTCTCTCTCTCTCTCTCTCTCTCTCTCTCTCTCTCTCTGGCGCGTGGCAGGGAATAGACACAAACAGGTGGTCGCCCCACACGCACGCTTCTAATCTCAGGCCGTGCGTGACACTCCCGACACATACACTCATATAACACCCACGCCCACCCACCCACACACACACACACACACACACACACACACACACACACACACACACACACACACACACCCACCCACACACACACACACACACACACACACACACACACACAGAGAGAGAGAGAGAGAGAGAGAGAGAGAGAGAGAGAGAGAGAGAGAGAGAGAGAGAGAGAGAGAGAGAGAGAGAGAAGGTGCAGAGCAAATACTCTATCTCCTCCCACACGTCACACCGTCACAGACAACCCTGAGTAAATGGTCACAGTTACTACTCTCGACCTGTGATGAGTTGTGGTTCAGTCAGTGACAGTTAGTATCCACCATTTGTATGTAAAGTACCAGGGATCATTTCTGGGGCATGAAGAGTATGACATCCATCAATGGAAAACTCTGGAACTCCCTGCCTGACTCTGTGTTTCCACCTACTTATGATCTGAACTCATTAAAGAGATTTCAAGACATTTACTCCATTCTTCTGGCTAACTCTCTTGACCTTATTCTGGGACTGGCATCTAATTGGGCCTTTGTGTTTAATAGTTTTTGTTGGCCTTGGCAAGTTTTCCCCATCTTACTTAGAAAAAAGAAAAAAAATACTGCAGTGGATTGAACGTAGGAGCTGGAGGTTTATTGACTTGACCAGGCAAGGCCTCCACACTTTACCTACACCAGCACTACACTGCACTGCATTAACAGTTTGCGACCATCATTGGGACTTAAGCTTAGCCTGTATTCTGAAACGCTTTGCTCTCTCACCATCACTACTTTCCGAAAGCTCTAGTTGAAGATACTCATGTTTCCAGGGATATTTTTATGGTTCTGGTGATGGACTGGTAAGATTTCTAGATTATCATTTATCATGAGGAGAAACTGTCTTGAAAAGCAGGGTAGTCGTTTCTATGGCTCTGGAAAATTGTCATGGTGAGAGAGTAAGGCTGCGTTTACACCAAGCGAGTCAAGTGGCGTCAACTGAAGGTGATTCATCACTCGTCGTGAATCGCTACCACAGTTTAACATTAATTTGTATGGATCTTTGAAAATAACCGTTCACACCGGAAGAGTCAAGTCAAGTCACGACGCGTCGCGTCGCGTCGAGTCACATATAGAGCTGCAGGCTGGACCCATTTTCTACATCAGTCACAGCGAGTCCGTCGTGGTGTGATCATCATGCAAGTGAAGTTTCTTTAAGAAAAATGGCCATTCTTTCTTCAACTCCAGCTGCACGCCTGTAGTAAGTGCTGATTTTCTTTATGGAAGATTCAGTCAACTCTTCCAGCTTCTTAGATTTTTCATGTGTCATCCTAAAGAAGTTGTAGAATTTTTCTGGACAGTTCACCAGGTCTGGGAATAAATGACAGAAGCTTCCAAAATTTGGCCTCTTGGTGTTCAGTTCATGCATCCAGATTCGTTTTCTCTTCTTGCGTCTGCGACGACGAAGCCACAACAAAACAGCTACTTCAGCGAGGGAACATGCATCCATTCTCCATGAAATCAGACAGGTCACTATACTGACTTGACTCGGGTTGACGCAGTCGATGTAAACGGAGATGAGTCAAAATCGAGTGACGCTCTTGACTTGACGCGAGTCGACTCTGAATACAGGTGAAGGTAGCAAAGGATCACTGCTGCGGGGGAAGGGTAAAATAGTGCACGGTGTCTTTTATGGAAAGTGCACAACAACATTTTCTCTCCTCCTCCTCCTCCTCCTCCTTCTCCTGCCATCAGCTATAGCATAAATTCGTCCTGGAGTTCACAACCTGACAAACACTGAACGGAAAAAAATACAAAAAAAAAAAAAAAAAAAACAACACTTAAAATCAGCGACCCATCAGATTATTCATGCAAACGATAGGAAATCGCGGTGCTAGACTGAAGGGCATGTGGCTGTTCATTGCAGGCGGTTGGGAGAGAGAGAGAGAGAGAGAGAGAGAGAGAGAGAGAGAGAGAGAGAGAGAGAGAGGAGAGGTCACTGTGAGCCAACGTAATTATGAAATCCTATACCAAGAGGAGGATAAGGAAGATGAGGAGGAGGAGGAGGAGGAGGAGGAGGAGGAGGAGGAGGAGGAGGAGGAGGAGGACAAGGACAAGGAAAAATAATGATAGAAGGCAAAGGGATAATTTGATGAAAAGGGAAGGTAATAATAAAAAAAACAAGATAACAAAAAATAACAAGAAGAGAATGACTTAAGGATATTACTAAAACAGAAAATAACTTGTCTAAATACCTTTTGGAAAACCACGCAAACTATATATATATATATATATATAAAGAAAAGGAAGGATTATAAGGTATTTGGAAATGAAAACTCAAAAACACACCAGTGAAAAAAATCCAAGTTCAAGATAGACACTAATGAAACGATCTAGATTGAAATGAAAGCGACACATGAAAAAGATCCAAGCTCAAAAATACTCCAAAGAAAAGATCCAAATTGAAACAGAAGCGACACATGAAAAGATCCAAACTCAAACAGACCCCCCAAAAAAATTCAAATTGAAACAAAAGCGACACATGAAGAAAGATCTAAGCTCAAACAGACACCAATGAAAAGATCCAAATTGAAACAGAAGAAACACACGAAAAAGATCCTAATTCAAATAGACACACCAATATAAAGATCGAAATATAAATAAACTTGTGACATGATCGAAGTTCAGATGGACATTTATGAAAAGGTTTAGATCCAAATAGACGCCAATAAAAAGATCATTATTCACAGATACGCCACTAAAAAAAGATCCTAACTCGTGTAAACAAACATATACACACTCACAAATAGCCAGAAAGTTTCCAAATTTACACACACACACACACACACACACACACACACACACACACACACACACACACACACACACACACACACACACCACTATTTAATTCAAAGATCTCATTAATTACTCAGGTTATGATCCGTGACGAGGAAAACCGTGACAGCTTTTCTCTCTCATTTGTCACGTAATTGTCTTCCAGGAATGACTCTGTCTTGCTTCCCGTGAATTTCTCGTATAACTTCATTACGATTGACTCTAAACTGATCGACTAATTGCTCTCTCTCTCTCTCTCTCTCTCTCTCTCTCTCTCTCTCTCTCTCTCTCTCTCTCTCTCTCTCTCTCTCTCTCTCTCTCTCTCTCTCTCTCTCTCTCTCCGTATATTTGTTTATTTCAAAGTATTGGTTAAAGTTAGCATGTATTTTTTATTTTATTCAGAGGCATGAGAGAGAGAGAGAGAGAGAGAGAGAGAGAGAGAGAGAGAGAGAGAGAGAGAGAGAGAGAGAGAGAGAGATAACTGGTGGACAATAAAAGGTAATTTTTTTTATGAAAATGGAAAATTAGCCAAGGACAACAACAAAAAAAAAAAAGGCCCACTTCAAAGTCAATTTCTAAAAGAATTATAAAGAATCAGCCGACAGACAGGGACAAATGTCTTTAAACCTCCTCTTAATTAAAAAAAAGTCACGTCGTAGAAAGATGGAAATACAGAAGCAGGCAGGGAGTTCCAGAGTTTACCAGAGAAAGATATGAATGATTGAGAATACTGGTTAACGCTTGTATTAGAGAGTTGCTTACTTTAGTGTATATATCATTCTCTGTTTCTCTTATTATTCTGCATGTAGCCTGGCACCATTACTCACTTATTCACCATTCATTCATTCCTGCATCTCTCTCCAATCACCATCCTTCACCATTCACTATTTTACAAAGAATGGACGCTTATACCTAGATAGTAAAAGTAAAAAAAGATAAATATTTTTGAAGTATAAGGACTGTGATGTAGATAAGGAGGAAGAGGATAAGGTGGACCAGGGGGAGGAG
>NC_059302.1:27422418-27424918 GCF_017591435.1 Portunus trituberculatus
AGACACCGATCTGCCTTACCTGGGAAGCACCAGGAGGCTTACCTTTGCTAGGGGTTGGGAGGCTGTAGGTGAGGAAGGAGGTGGATAGGGTATATAGTGGTTGGTTTGAAGGATTGTAGGGAATGTAGAGGGGAATGGAAGAGCAGTGAGGGTTAAGAGGAAAAGATGGGTAGGAAATTGAGGTGACTGGTGAGGTTTAGTGTTTTTTTGAAGGTGTAGGAGGGGAAAAGAAGGGTGAAAGAGGGTGAGACAGCAGGAAGGTTGAGGACACGAAGTAAGAGGACAGAATGTTGGGAGAGGGTAAGGAGAAAGGAGAAGGAGGAAAAGAATGGTAGAGAATGCAGATAGTATGTGAGTTTGAGTGTTTTTTTTAAGCTTTAAGAGGGGAAAAGAAGGGTGAAAGAGGGTAAGATAGCAGGAAGATTAGGGGAGGGTAAGGGGAAAGGAGGTAAAGGGAACAGGACTTAAAATGGAATGGGAAATAAGGGGACAAGAGGACATAAAAGGGAAAGGCAGTAAGGAGACAGAAAATAAGGGGAAGGATAAGAGGAAAGGAAAAGGAGGAAAAGAGAGATAGAATATGGAAATAATTAGTCAATTTAATTTTTTTTTTGAGATATAGAAGTGAAAAGAAAGAGAATAGAAGTTAAAATAGCAGGAAGAAGAGAGGAGGATAAGGTGACACGAGAGAAGGAAGAAAATAAGGGTAAGAAATAGAGGTGGTTTGTAAGTTTGAAGGTTTTTTGAAGATATAGAGATGGAAAGAAGGGTTATAGAGGGCAAAATGACTGGGGAAGTACGGGAAGATTGAGGATGGGAAGGAGAGAAGGGAAAGTTTTGAGAAGCTGTGGAGAAATAAAAAAAATATAACGCAGCATGGTTGTCAGGGGAGGGTAAGATGGCAGAGGGAACGGGGATAGGATGGAAGAATGGAAGGATGGTAAAATGGAAGGACGGAGGGGCAGGATGTGAAGTGTTGAGTGGTGAGTGGAAATATAGATGCTGGCAAGGTGACAGGTTGTTATGGTGACAATGTGGGGGACTGAGGTGGTGTGTCATGGAGAGGAAGACCATTTTTTTTTTTATGTAGAGAAGAGGGCCACTCAAGGACAAAAAAAAAAAAAAAGTAAATGAAAAGAAAAGGCCCACTTGATTGCTTCTACAAAGGTGAAAAGTGTCAGCCAAAATTAGGGAGCAAATGCCTCGATACCTCTCTCTTAAAAGAAGACAAGTCGTTGGGATTCGGAGGAGGAGTTCCAGAGTTTACCAGTGAAAGGCATGAATGATTGAGAGTACTGTAGTAGGATCATGAGTATTCTTAAACACCTTTGGCTCCCTGGACTGTTTTTTAAAGTCCACGACAAATGATCAGTCGAGTTTTCTTGTGTTTTACCTCATGCAGAGTCTTCGTTGAACTTTCACTGGAATCCTGAAAAAAAAAATGTATTCCACTTTTCTTAACACCTTTGGCTCTCAGGACTGTTTTCAGAGGCCACATAAATTATTAACCTGGTTCTTTTGAGTGTTTTCCCTAATGAAGATGAGAGAGAGAGAGAGAGAGAGAGAGAGAGAGAGAGAGAGAGTGAGAGTGTAAGAGAGTGAACTGAAAACCTTAAAAATCCAAATTGCATTCACTCAAAGTAAGACACCAGAATAATTGAGAGAAGTACCAAACAATTCCTTATCCACACCATGAGTCACTTTAGGGTTGGTTAAGTTAGTGTTGGTGTGGTGAAGAGCAGTGGATGAGGCAGTGCAGGTGCTGGGTGTAAAGAAACGAGCGTGGGAAGATCCGAGGCTGCATGAGGAAAAAAAAAAAGAGTGGTACAGTGTGTGAGTCCGCCGCCACCACCGCTGTCAACTTGTACTGGCTAAAAATAGACTGTGTTTAGCTTAAGTCAACCACACAGAGGCTCTCCTGGTGCATAAAATCTCCCTCCTGCCTTCCTTCTCAACTCCGTGGCTCTCCTTTTAGTTTCCTCGTGATGCATCTTAGCTTACCCTGCCGCCCGCTCCCCACCCCGCTGCTTTTCCCTGCCGCTAACTGTTGTCGTGAAATTCTCTCTTTTTTTTTTTTTTAAAGTATACAATTTTTTTTTTCAACGTGGGAAGATGGCTGGTAAAAACACGCAAATGGAGAAAAAAAGTACTTTAGATAAACCTTGAATAAACTTTTAGGAATATTTTTTTTTTAACTTTTTATCGTAAATAAAAAAATGTAGAAAAGAATATACACTATAAAAAGAGAGGATTCCTGCAATGTAACACGTATTTTATGCAAAAAAAAAAAAAAAAAGAAAAAAAACAATAATAAGTTGTGAAATTTTTAGTCTTATCAAGGTGAATACTTTTGTCTCGTAATTAGTGAGAAACTTTAACCATGCGTGCTTTGGGGTCCGAAGGATCTCCAAGCACACGGGTTCGAATCCTGTCCACGGTCCGAGTGTAGGTTGGGCTTCCTCACTCGGGGCAACGGTTTCCTAGATGGTGGGCTTTGAGA